>NC_059350.1:2977500-2980000 GCF_019703515.2 Myxocyprinus asiaticus
GATTAACCAGGTGAGCAAACCACTCAGGTGTTCGGTTTCTGTGACGACACCTTGCAGGCAATGCGGACAGGTAATGTGACTCGGTACATCGGTGAGATTAGTCAACATTACCACCTGTGTAACTAGAAATGCACGAACACATCTTTCAAAGGAACATTTCGGTTTAACCCAAGTTACAAGATGTAAACTTTATACAGTACTTGTTAACATGATTTTAGTCAAATGGTTTACTAACCTGAGTTTTCACTTACTAATCTGTGTACATTTATATCCAATAGGACTTTTACAGCTACAATGACAAATATGTATTTTTAAAGAGATTTTTAAAGACTATACAATCTCCTCCCTGCCCAGTAGGAGGCGATATGCACAAATAATGTGAAATGTTAAAGTGGATTTATAGTAAAAAAAAAAAAGGACTTAAATATTGATCTGTCTCCCACCCACAACTATCATATCACTTCTGAAGATATCGATTTAACCAATGGATTACTTTTATGCTGCCTTTATGTGCTTTATGGAGATTCAAAGTTCTGGTCACCATTCACTTGCATTGTATGGACCAACAGAGCTGAAATATTCTTCTAAAAATCTTAATTTGTGTTCAGTAGGAGAAAGAAAGTCATACACATCTGGGATGGCATGAGGGTGAATAAACGATGACACATTTTAAATTCTGGTTGAACTGTCCCTTTAACTCATATTAAACCGGGAACATTTCTTTTACAGACTGAACAAATATGAATAGATTAACTATAGATTGACCTCTAGTGTTCAATAGGAAACCAACATCCAAAAGATTAAATCAATCAGCTCCACAAATCCAAACTTCAAGAGGTTGCAAGGCCAATGCTTACATTATTAGAGATATTAGGTCATTATTAGTAGACATCAGATGGATAGTTCACCCAGAATGCAAATTCTGTCATCATCATGTTTGTTCCACACCCCTATGACTTTCGTTCATCCATGGAACACAAAAGGAGATGTTTAGCCAGATGTTGTCCTCAGTCACCATTCACTTTCATTGCATATTTTTGTCCATACAATGAAAGTGAACACTGACTGAGGCTAACATTCACCTAACATCTCCTTTAGATATCTTAAGACAGTTCTTCGGCGCTTAATACTCACCTACAGGGACGGTGGTGGGCTGGACTGTGTTGGGTGTACCGCCAAAACCATATGCAGGTGGTGGAGGGTAATGCGAAACCGATGGACCTGTAAAAGTGTCAAAGCACAAGATGTAAACACCGAAACCCAGTGTGGATTGGCTGGTCTGTTTACCTGATTATCATATTCACACCTTCAGTGGTGCTGAGATAAAGATGGAAAGTCCTTTGAGTCACATGTGGTCTTACATTAATCTGGTCTAAAATGCCAGCTCATCTTGATTCAGAGTAACAGATAAACATATGATATGATTAAAGAAATGACAGAAATCTGTGTCAGTGTGTGAACACACTGATCTATTTATCATTTACTGTATACTATTAGATTAAAAACTGTTTTTAGTTCCTCTAGTATCAATTATTAACCAAACTTCCTGTATCATGCTGTATGTTGCTTTACTCAAGTAGCAAATACTACTAAGCATAGTTCAAGCTGGGGGTTGCAGCATGAAGAATTTACATGTTTCCATTGATCATGGTATACATAATGGGATGGGGTACCTCCCCCCTGGAATCTACGCCCCTGTAAATCAGTATTGTGACAAAAATGTTATGAAATATTATGTAAAGCAGAAGAAATTAATGATGTTATGAAATCACTTTTAGGCTACTTAATTGTGTCATTTAAATATAATTTATTCCGTATTGTTGAAATTACGTGAACAAATTATATTTTCTGACAAGGTGTTAATGAGCTAAACCAAGAGGAAAAAATACGTTGATGTAACTTAATTGATTCATGTGAAACCGATGTATATGATTAAATTCAGTGCACTATATTATCCCCAGTCTTGAAGCCTTAAGGCCCGGGTATACGCTTTTCTGCATTCCGGAACGGATCACGCCCGGTCGACTGTGTTGCCTTTCAAAGTCGACTCTTTTGACCACGAGCGAATATGAACGCGTTCGACACATGCGCACATCCACTGCTTTGTGATACTCTTTTAGTACAGTCAACAGCTGGCGCATGCGCTCACGTGTCGAGAAAATCTGGGCCGCAGCAAACAGTCCGTGCAGACTGTGCTGATGAGGAAATTTGTGTCACGCATACTGTGCGCGGAGCGTTCAGCAGCTCGGACAACCAAAGTATACTTTGGCCTTTAGTTGATACATGGACACCCTAACATTTTTCTTTAAAATGTGCTGGTATGTTCTGGAATTTAGTTTTGTGACTCTGACCTGCCCAAGTCCTGAGACTCCAAACCATTCCGAGAGAAGGTCGAAAGTTCTGCGACTGAAATCGGTCTGTGCTTTCCGAAATTCTAATTACTGCCCCCAGTGGCCGAAGTGTGAAGTGTTTCAGAACATATGGGAATGTGTGAGCTCCA
>NC_059350.1:2985000-3075000 GCF_019703515.2 Myxocyprinus asiaticus
AGCCATGTGTTATATATCAGTGTAAAGATTTCAGTTTGTAGAATGAAATGAGCAAATTTGTTTTACTTAGAGGCCAAACTGCAGTGAGTTTTAGTGGATGAAATTTCCACAGACACACATAAATATAATAAACAGGAGTGTCTTTTTGTCACATTTTCCTTATTGCTTCCTGAAACCTACATATAACATAGACAATGACATATTGTAACTTACAGCAGATTATCCCGATTCAAACGAGCCCGAACACAACATAATATGATGAGTAGATCTTTAAATATCCCTCAAAGATTGTACATGGAAAGACAATGCACAATAGGGCACAACACACACATTGTGTGTGCATGCGTACATGTGTCTGAGGACTTTGTGTGTGCAAACACACATCCACATATGTGCTCATCTAAAGGATTGGGATGCTCCTATAACACTTAAAATTTCTGTATTTTGTAGTCTAATCCATTGATTTCCAAATGCCGGTCATTTTTGACCGGGAACACAACAAGTGTAATAAAGTGAAATAAAACCAAATAAATGTAAAGGAAATGGTCCAATTTTGTGTGTGTGTTTTCAGATACCATATGTGAACAAAGTCATGGAATTTGATTCCAATTTTATAAATATAAATCATAAGAAAAATAAAGTCATCTGGGTTAAAAATGACCGGAACATAACATAAAGGTTAAACAGTTATTTTCACTACAACGGGCACCGTGGAAAGTACAAGATCCAGAGGTGAAAACATTATGATTTATTTAATTCTGATCATGATTATCAGATTATTGTTTTCTTTCACTCTTTATTATCAGGAGTTGAGTTGGGTTCCTCTCTTTCACTGCTCTGGGTGACCACATACATACTGTTGTTGTACAGATGTGTCATATCTCACTTGTTTGCTCTGTCAGTTCTGCTCATAAACCTTTAATGTGACAGGCCGAAGTGGAGGTGAGTTTCCATTTACACAGTAAAACAAGCCCAGTACTCTTCTTCAGTTCTAATTTGATTTGTAAAATGAGTCCTGCATTTCCTGGAATTAGTCAGTCATTAACTTTATTTCCACAATAGCCTATTATTTAAATGATGCAAGACAGCATGTGACTAGTAAAAAACAAAGAGAGACTGAGAGAGAGTGTAACATCCCGCCCTCACTCTCTCATCTCTCTTTTTCCTCATCTTATACAGTCAGAAGTCTCTGTGTACATCAGCTCCTGGCAAAAAAGTGTTAATATATGGAGTTTCTTTTTAACATGATTTCCATCTTTAGCAATACATTATAAGTTAGGCCCTATATAAGACATGATGGGGACATGGTTAAAATGACCCAAGTATTACAGAAAATGAAACAGCCAAAGTTCAGCCAACACACTCTCACGGCGAAATCGTCAGGATTCGTATGGCTTTTCTAAATTTCGCTAATTCGTATGATATCGTGCGACTGCACTTGTTTGAATTCCTACGACTTTCACTACAGCCAATGACGTCGCTGGACATCGTTTCCATCTATGCGACAATTACTTACTTCTGTCACACACAACAGCTTCCTATCATGTTTACACACTCTACTGATTGGTTAAGTTTAGATAAGGGGTTTGGGTAAGGGCATAATATTAATAATAATGTCCTTAACGCCTCGTGCGTGGAACTCGTGCTCACTTCCGCATTAGACATCCAGGAATTTGCACGTGATGAAGTCGTAGGAGTTTATGCGACAAAATTGTGCGAGATCATTCAAAATAGCCAACACGTAAATTATGTATGAATTTTCATGATATTGGGTTGCTTCAGCAGCCCCCTTATTTTTTTTATGTATTTTTTTTTATCTCCTTTTCTTCCCAATTTGGAATGCCCAATTCCCACTACTTAGTAGGTCCTCATAGTGGCGCGGTTACTCACCTCAATCCGGGTGGCGGAGGACAAGTTTCAGTTGCCTCCACTTCTGAGACCGTAAATCTGCGCATCTTATCACGTGACTCGTTGTGCATGACACCGCGGAGACTCACAGCATGTGGAGGCTCATGCTACTCTCCACGATCCACGCACAACTTACCACATGGTATTTTGTAATTTCACACACCTCTTATACAACATTTAAAAACATCAAAGGTCATCTTGGTGCCTTGGACTGAATTAGGACTAATCATAGAGCAAAAAAAGTGTTTAATACACTCTTAATGTGGTTCTTACAGCACTTTAGATTTAACAAAGAACCCTCATCTTATCAAGAGCCAATTTTGTCTGTACAGGTTTATTATACAGAACTGTAAAAAACAAAAAAACAAAAAACAATACATGGCAGCTGTGGTTGTCAGAAATTCAAAAACATTAATAAAAAAAAAAAAACATTAATAAAAAAAGTTTTTAGGCATTACATTATGTCATTTTGGTGACTGTACTATATATCATAAAATGATAGAATATATCAACATACTGAAACTACAAAAGTCTGCTTTGCACTTTTAAATGTACTGTTAACCACCACAAAAAGGGAACATGATGACTTTTCTTGATTAAATTTCTTCAAGAGTGGATCTTCCAGGAGAAATGGCCACAGTGTTATCACGAAAACACCAAAAACACCATCTGGGTAACACACTTGACACTAAAATCATGCAATAAACATGAACTAAACAACATCAAACGGAACATAAAACCCCAATGTGCATTAAAATGATATAAAAAATAAGAAAAAAACATAAATATTTCAATAAACAGTTTAAAAACACAACTTTTTACTTCTTAAAAAACGTTTTTTTTTTTTGTACAATATTTTATTGCAAAATGACATGTATTGTCTTGTTGAATAAAATGAAATTTTTTCACAGTACACGATAAGGTAACTTCCAGTTAAAGGTGCTGTAAGCTGTTCTACTTCCAGGAGACTGAGCCGCTGATTTAGCCACGCCCCCTCTTTCCAAACCCGTACAATAATAATTCAGAATATGACAGCTTAAGTGATCCGCTTCAACTACAAAACAATGAGAACGCACACAGTTTTATAGGTGAATTGGTGTCTGGGTTCTTTAAAGCACCAGAACATAGATGGCTTCCTAAAGAACTAGTGTAGAACAAGTTTTTATAAAAAGTTTATTTAATGGCATTTGGCTGTAAAGATTTATTTGGTGGGTTTAATCAACATTTATTAACATAACTTTACAAAACTGTCTCCCTAGGTCACTCTGTTTTTCTTTCTATTCTCTCATTTTCAGGTTAAAGCTGCTTTATGGAAAGTATATATCATTTATAACATTTTTAAAGCTTTTAGATCACAGCTGTGTTAGTGAAACACACTGATGTTGTAGGGTGAGTGATCAGGAGGCATGGCGTAAGTTTACTCAGGATAACCTGCGGCTGGCGGAGCTAGAGGAGACGGCAAGTCAGGCCCTGCGCCAGCTGTCTGAGTAGGTTCTGCAGGAGACAGCTGAGGACCTGCGGGCGCAGTGTGCCACTGTCGATAAGGCATTCACCCAGTGCTGCGTGGAGCTGAGCCAGGCCAAAACACAGCTGGAGCTCCACCTGGCACAGGTATGACACACAAAAACATGCTAACATGTGCCGTCTCTCTTTGAAATAAAGGCCTCTTGTTTTGTATCTTGGTATCTAATGACATTCAGACATTTTTAAATATCCAAATGCTCTGTGGGGTCACTGTATGATACATAAATAAGGGGCGTATAAATCCAACATGATCACACAGGAAGTCGACATGCTGCTACTGAATGTTCCAGTAGCCTCACATCAACCCCATTCTGCCAAGTTACTGACAAGCACCATCTCCCATCAGACATTGTTGCAACAATTCAAATGTGTTTACCTTTTCTTCTGGCACTACAGATTGCGTGTTGGACATCGACCTGGAGAAGTGAATTGAAGTAAGAGGGTGCGGTTCCATTGGCTGTCCTGAAGGCCAGAGGTAAAGTCTTGAATTTGATGTGGGCAGCTACTGGCAGACAGTGGAGTGAAATCAAGAGTGGGGTAACATGTGCCCTCTTTGGCTGATTGAAGACCAGCTGCGCTGCTGCTTTCTGGACCATCTGCAGAGGCTTAATTGTGTTAGCTGGAAGGCCAGCCAACAGGGCATTACAGTAGTCCAGCCTTGAAATGACCAGAGCTTGGACCAGGAAATGTGTAGCTTATTCAGACAGAAAAGGTCTGATTTTCCTGATGTTGTAATGTGTGAACCTGCAAGACCGGGTGGTCGACGAGATGTTGGCAGTGAAGTTAAGCTAGTCATCCACCACCACTCCCAGGTTCCGGGCTGTCCTGGATGGTGTTAGCTTAGTTGAACCAAGATGCTTTAGCCACTGGGGTGCAGTGGTTGGAATTTCGGTGAACAGACCTATTTCAAACAAAGAACTGATCCACAATGAGATCAGTCTGTATAAATCAGAGATGCACAAACTAGGGCCCATGGGCCAAAGTTGGCCTGTGATGACCATTGATTTGGCCCACCTTCCCATAAATGACAAGATGGGGAAAAAAATACAAATAAATAAATATGCCATTGACGCAGCTCTTCACTGCATTAGTTAAGAAGATTGCAGAGTAATGTTTTTATATATAATGAAATCATAAAGGAGGGAAACCAGGGCAACTTTTCTATTTTAATATAATACAGTTTGATATAATGCAATGTTTACTTTTAGATTTTTGGCCCTTCGATGGAAAAAGTTTGGGCACCTCTGGTATAAATCATACATATGAGCATAAACACATTTTTAGTGCTGATCTTTGCCAACTTCTGATTCAATCAGTTTTTTATGCAATGGGTGAAATGTTCTTGAATCTATGAATGTTTAATGTGTGTGCTGTAGATTGTGAAGCAGATCGGGGCTCAGGAGAGGAATATCTAGCTACCGCATTGTTCCATGGAAGTATGCCATCTGAAGGCTGATATCTCTCATGTGGACTCTGATGTGGGATGGGCTGTCACTTGACCGATCATCAGTGGCAGCAGATAGTGAAAAATATAAGAACGTTTAACACTTTTCAGAGCTCTTCAAAAACAATCTGTCCCTGTACTATAATGTAATGAAGTAATTGAGATTAAAATGCTTTTTCTGGAAAATCATCAAAAAAACATATCTACTTTTGGTTGTGAATGGCCCTCGTGTTGGTGTAGATACAGTATTTACCAGCAGGAGATAACTGGGCCATGCTAACTTGACTCCTTGATGTTAACAACTGGAATAAGGTGAGCAAGCATGCAAGGCAACAAGGACATAGCATAATAATCAAACCTAGAGACCCTCAGTGGTCGCAATAAAAATCCCAGATACTATTGTGACTAGGGTTGCCACCTGCCCCATAAAATACGTAATTTTCTTACATTTAAAGATAAAATTATGCATCCCATATCGAATCAATACAAGATGCGATTTGTCCTGTATTTAAGCTAGTGCGATGGTGACATGGCGAAATCATTCAAGATCGTTGATTTTGTTGGAAATTGTGCCTACTGTGGATAAGGGACCATCTGAAAAGTCCACACATTGTGCTAAAACATGCTAAAACTGTGGAGGGTGTGGTAAGGGACCATCTGACAGCCCGTATTTTACAACTTCTGTTAGGTCGGAGCTCAGCAGTACAGTATCAGCCCTCCAGCAGCAGCTGTATGAAGCTTGCAGATCTTTATCTAACCTCAAGGAGAGCAGTCTCGCACTGGAGAAAGACATTGTCTGCAAAGCTAACTCCATCCTCATCGACCGAGAGAAGTGCATGACACACCGCACGCAATACCCGACTGTTACAATGCTGTCTGGATACTGACACACTCACAACAGGGTGGGGGATCTGGACCAGTGACAATTATTTCCTGTTGTTTGTAGTGTCTGTTCTGGTTGTAATTGTGTGTATATGCAGTGTTTAAAGGTAAACTGAATCAATGAGACACACACACTGAAAGGTACTGCAGTACTATGTTTGAACACAGAGTGGCCTAAGAGTGTCATGAAAAGAGACTGGCTGCCATGCGAGTTTGAACTGTCATAATCAGTGTGCACATTCACATAAGCATCCTCTCTCTGTGTGGGAAATTTGAAGGACGTAGCCCACATTCATGTATGTATAATGTGTGTGTGAATGTGTCTAGGAACGTAAGAGAAATACTGATAAAAGCAGGTAACACAAGTCTATTATTGCTGAGCATGAGCTGTAGAAGTCCTTGCAGCTGCTTCCTGGGCACCAGTGAAATGGCACGACTCTCCACACTAACAAACACGAGTTGACAACACAACGCAAATGCACATTTTTTAAATACTCTTTCCTTTGCTTATCTCTTCTAATTCCTTTTCAGATGAAATTAGATGAGGAGAACATGAAATCATCAAGTGCTTCTTTTATTTAGAGATGCCGAAGATTGAGGATCGTTTATCAGCTTATCAGCGAGCACAGAGATCTATGTGTGTGTTGAGATTTCATGCAGGGCATTGGGACCAATGGAAGAGAAGACAAGAAGAGATAAAAACCCACATTTCCTCTGTCTTTATTTCATACACATATCTTGTTTGGGGACTTCTGATTTCACATGTATAAACTGATTTTTTTTTTTTTACTATAGTCCTGAAATACCACTTTTGGCATTATTATTTATGAACTGAGTCATTATTTAGTCCCTTTATAGACATTTTTGTCTTGTGGGGACGTGCCCACAATGTAGTATAATGATTTTGCTATTCTATGGGGACATTTTCATAAATGCAGTTCCCATAAGGATAAAAAAAAAAAACACTGAGAAAACACACTTTGGCACATGTCACAATTCTAGTGTTTTACTTTGTCGCTCCAAAATATGTCGCTCCATTGGGTTTAACATTTAAATTTCTCCATAAGTAATGCTAGATTTTAGATAATACTCTTGCCTGCTGTACAAACAGAGTGCGATGAGTTAAATCCAAGTTTAATGTGAGCGTTAGGGGTTTGTTTAAATCCCTAATACTTAATTGTGAACAAAAGTAATAGTAATGCTTGCCTTAGCAAACACCATTAAAAAATTAAGTACTGTTGTCACCTTTATGTTCACTGTTTTATTCCTCTTTCAGAGGTTAAATAAAAAGTTATGCTGTGTTCCATTCAAAATACTTTATATTTCCGATCTCTGCCCATAAAGACATTCCATTGGCCGATGCTTGGAATGTGATCCAATGAAACAAAACAGCAAGTGTACAGAGATGCCTCCTAGCAAACAAACTGTGATGGATTTAAACGATTCTATGCAATGTTAGCATTTGTACTACAGGGGTACGATTACCAAAAGAGACTATAGTGTACCGTATTTTACACACCTTCCTCTTCAAACTTTTTTTAAACATGTTTTATTATCATCAAATGTTGTGCTCAGGGTTGGGGAGTAACGGAATACATTTAATGGGATTACGTATTTAAAATACAAATATCAGTAACTGTATTCCACTACAGTTACAATTTAAATTGTTTGTAATCAGAATACATTTATTTTCCAAAAGTATTTTGATTACTGAAGAGATTACTTTACATTTTATTGTCATTTGTTTAATTTAATGTTTAAACTATTCAGTTGGAAGCTGGATACGAGGAGCATTCATGGGAGCATATCTATGTTCTCAGGGTCCTATGTTCCCCAGTTCAATATTCTGTTTACACACATTAACCCTCCTATTGTGTTCGGGTCAAATTAGACCCATTTCAATTTAAAATATTTCATAAATATTATCCATATAATATACATTTCATAAATATTAACACTAATCCCTAAATCTGGGGAACATAGGACCCTGGGAACATAGGAGCATACAGGACCCTGGGAACTGGGGAACATAGGACCCTGCGAACATAGGACTCTATAAATCTGGGGAACATAGGACCCTGGGAACATAGGACCCTATAGGACCCTATAGGACCCTGGGAACTGGGGAACATAGGACCCTATAAATCTGGGGAACATAGGACCCTGGGAACATAGGACCCTATAGGACCCTGGGAACTGGGGAACATAGGACCCTATAAATCTGGGGAACATAGGACCCTGGGAACATAGGACCCTATAGGACCCTGGGAACTGGGGAACATAGGACCCTATAAATCTGGGGAACATAGGACCCTGGGAACATAGGACCCTATAGGACCCTGGGAACTGGGGAACATAGGACCCTATAAATCTGGGGAACATAGGACCCTGGGAACATAGGACCCTATAGGACCCTGGGAACTGGGGAACATAGGACCCTATAAATCTGGGGAACATAGGACCCTATAGGACCCTGGGAACTGGGGAACATAGGACCCTATAAATCTGGGGAACATAGGACCCTGGGAACATAGGACCCTATAGGACCCTGGGAACTGGGGAACATAGGACCCTATAAATCTGGGGAACATAGGACCCTGGGAACATAGGACCCTATAGGACCCTGGGAACTGGGGAACATAGGACCCTATAAATCTGGGGAACATAGGACCCTGGGAACATAGGACCCTATAGGACCCTGGGAACTGGGGAACATAGGACCCTATAAATCTGGGGAACATAGGACTCTGGGAACATAGGACCCTATAGGACCCTGGGAACTGGGGAACATAGGACCCTATAAATCTGGGGAACATAGGACCCTGGGAACATAGGACCCTATAGGACCCTGGGAACTGGGGAACATAGGACCCTATAAATACGGGGAACATAGGACCCTGGGAACATAGGACCCTATAGGACCCTGGGAACTGGGGAACATAGGACCCTATAAATCTGGGGAACATAGGACCCTGGGAACATAGGACCCTATAGGACCCTGGGAACTGGGGAACTTAGGACCCTATAAATCTAGGGAACATAGGACCCTGGGAACATAGGACCCTATAGGACCCTGGGAACTGGGGAACATAGGACCCTATAAATCTGGGGAACATAGGACCCTATAGGACCCTGGGAACTGGGGAACATAGGACCCTGGAAACATAGGAATGACCCTGCGTTCATACTGTTGTGAGGGAAAAAGGTAGATATGACTTAATTGAGGAACTTTCCCCTTGGAGCATAATAGAGGAGCTACATAATGTTTCTATAGCTAAACAAAATCAGTTAGAAATGCTTTGACAGATGAAACATAAATACACAATTACATGGCATGTCAATGTTTTTTATGTGGTTAGGGTATTTTTACAAGAAATGCTAACCAATGTAGCCTTTAACATTGTATAAAAAGTTACAAATAATATATGTTCTACCTCATTATATGAACAGAATCCACATATGATCAGAAATATGTCATTGTGTACACTCTGTGGGGTTTTGAAGTTTGGAGCAGCAAAAATAGTGTAAACTGTCATGTGAACATTTAGCTTTATGCTAAGCTAAAATGCTATTTCTTGCCTGTACATGCATCTGTTACCAGGCGTGATTATATTTTATAATGAATTCTATGAGGAAAATGCATGTTGGAGCACAACGTTTTTTTCTCTAGTAGGATCTTTGCTTTTAGAGCAAAGATGTACTGCAAAAATCTTATTCTTAATGAGAATTAAATATTGTTTTTCTGTAAAAATATAAAAAAATCCTTAAAACAAGATAAATTTACTTGAGTAGCAAAACTGCATAGATATTTAGGCTTTTTTCAGAGAATGTTTTTTAATATAAGTGAATTTTCTTAATTTAGTTTCTTGTTTATAGTCAAAACAAGTGAAAAAATTAGCCAATGCTGAAGAAATAATCCAAAGTATTTAGTTAGGTTACTATTGCTTCCTGCTTTGCTACTGTTCGGACGTTTCTGCTTACCGCTCCGTGCTTCACTCCCTTGCTTTTGCATTTTAATCTCTAATTTTCAAATCAGAAGTTCAGCACAGTGCTCAAAATGACCTTATTTGGCACCCACACTACAACCTGAGTCTTCTGGGACTGAAAGATTACTACAAAAAGGGGATTTTCTGTGAAAGACATCTACCAGCCTCCTACTACCTGCAGTTTACAGTCCTGAAAAGGGATATCACAGCTGCCTTCATACAGACAGAAGAGAAAGAAAATGCCTCCCTTCAGATCAAACTCCACTTGCTGCCATAGACTTCTGCAAAAGATCACAGTTCTCAAAATAAAACTACTTGCAGTACTGCCACCCTTGACAAAACACATGAGAACGTCACCGTGGACCCCCTCAGCCTACAGTCGGTGAAACCCGTGAATCTAACGTTCCTTGACAGGCTATTCTGAGCTTAGAGAAACCAGCAGAACCGGTGGCAAAAGTGACTGATGAAAGTGAGAGCAAAAACCAATGACCCAAAGGTGCTCGACGTATCAGACAGTCACAAGCATTGCATACTGCAGCACTGGCATCTTCCACTCCAGATATGACTCAACTAACCAATACTGGTATTCTTGCACCCCTGATACATCTTGAAAATAGATTTGAACCATTAATGAATGTGGAGGAAGAAACCCCAAATGTGATCAGGCATAGTTCACATCAGCCAGCAGCTAGCAGGCGCTCATGGTCAAGCAGGCAACGCATTCGGCTGAGACCACAGCCGAGTCCAGCATTCTGACAGTGGGGGACTCCATTATCAGAAACATTGGTAGCAGAGCTACTACCACTTGCTGCCTAACCCGAGCAGTGGTTTCTGAGGTAAATAAGGAACTTCTGAACATTCTGATGAACCATAAGACTGTGAATTGGGTTATTATACACTGGCGGCCAAAAATGTGGAATAATGTGCAGATTTTGCTGTTTCAGAAAAAAATTGGTACTTTTATTCACCAAAGTGGCATTCAACTGATCACAATGTATAGTCAGGACATTAATAACATGAAAAATTACTATTATAATTTGAAAAAAATGTTCAGAACTTCTTCAAAGAGTTCTCATCAAAAAATCCTCCTGCCTTTTTGGTAATTTCAAGCATTGTATAGCCTTCATTCCTCAAAACAGTGATTGACTGATGAGTTTCTAGAGAAAGCTATTTTATTTTATTTTTTTGCCATTTTTGACCTAATATTGACTTTAAGACATGTCAGTCTATTGCATACTGTGACAACTCAAAAACAAACACAAAGACAATGTTAAGCTTCATTTAATGAACCAAATATCTTTCAACTGTGTTTGATATAATGGCAAGTGATGTTCTAGTAGCAAATGATCAATTTATCATGATTACTCAAGGATAAGATGTTGGAGTGATGGCTGCTGTCTAGATTTGATCAAAAATGACAAATAGTGATGGTGCTGTTTTTTACATCAGTAATGTCCTGATTATACATTGTGATCAGCTGAATGACACTTTGGTTAATTAAAGTACCAATTTCCTCCTAAAACAGCAAAATCTGTACGTTATTCCAAACTTTTGGCCGCCAGTGTACATGTGGGGAAAAATGATATTCAGAAAGAGCAGTCAGAACTTATGAAGAGGGATTTCAATGAACTCTTTGAAACACTTGGAAGATTAAATGTTGAGTCAATCATCAGTGGACCACTCCCAGGCCGAGGAACAAATATGTTTTCTTGGTTAATCGGTCTAAACACATGGCTGCACAAAACTTGCAACATAAGAGGACTGAACTACATTGACAACTTCAATCTTTTCTGGAGTCAAAAAGAACTGTTTAAATCAGATGGCCCCCACCCAAACAAACTTGGTTCAAGTGTGCTAAAGGATAATATCTACTTCTCCATCCTTCATCCATCTACAAAGCGTGCCAATTCACTCAACCTCAATGGCACACAAACACCACCGCAGTGTCTGGATGAACACAGGACCACACTTCACCACCTAGACGGACATTTGGTCAGCACACACCACAAGGAAAATAATGACACTGCGCAGTCAAAACATCCACTGCTCAGGGACACAAACCAGCCTGAGCCTCACCCACAGAGTGTTCTACAGTTGGACTGTGACGAATTACAACAGCTCCAAGATACAGGACCGAAGGACGAATTCCTGGAAGAAAGCCAAGGAAGCCAAGATAACATACTTCAGCCTCCAAAAACACCAGAGCAACAGTTCCTCTCACCTCACACTCTCTTCCTCTCACCAGCGTCACCTCTTCTGAGCTTCTCAAAGAAAATGGAGGAACTAGTGTTTGCTGCAACAAAGCTCTCCCACTCCATTGCTGTGAGCCCCCAGATATCAGTCAAAAAACAGCAGGCCCCTCTAACATCAAAGCCTGTATGCCCAACTCACCCTCACCCTCCCTCTGAGAGAGCTCTCAGCCGCTGCCACAATGCCAGGTACCTTACTGTCCTTCATCTGCTCTGGGTGAACAGCAAACAGCTGATAACAACTCTCAGTAATATGTGTCGGAACCCAATTTGCCTGCAGCTTTCTCTGTATCTGTTGTGTCAAGTGATAGGAAGACTAAGGCCTTCTCGAGACGTATGGCAATCCTCTTTAATCTGTTGCCTATTAGACGTCAATCTGAGATTACTGTGGAGCCAAAAACATATACTGTTAAGTTAGCACATTTAAACATCCGCTCACTTAAAAACAAGTAATTTTTAGTCAATGATCTCGTAAACAAATAACCTTGATTTTATGTTTCTAAATGAAACTTGGTTAGATAACAGCTGCAGTGCAACAGTCCTCAATGAATCAGTCAGCCCTCCAAACTTTACTTTTATGAGTGTCTGTAGAGCTGTTAGGAGAGGTGGAGTAATAGCAGCATTATATCTTCTCCAGCATTATAAACAGCAACATAAACAACACTTGGACTCTATCTGCTACTGTAGAGAGACTAACTAACCCACTAGGAATGTTTCGGAAAGGCACAAATAATGACTTCAAAACGAATAATGGATTCATACGATAATATAACAAATATTCGTATGACTGATTATCCAAGAGGCACAAGGATAAAGCGAAATTTTAAATAAACATATACAAAATGACAAAGAATTTACGAAACTGTGCAGCCAATATTTCTAAAGTGTAATGAATGGAAATGCGCACGGTGTGATTTCAAATCGGATGGGTGCAGTCTCGACTCCGTTTGCGGTCTCTGTTAATTGTGTATGTCTGGAGCTTGTCAAGTGTAACATTAATTAACACTTTTCACTTCTTGAAATGTCTATGTTAATGTATCACACGATTCACACGTGATTCCCATGTATTCATTTATAGCCGAAACCTGAGCGCGATGTTAAATTCCTGACATGAAGAGATTTAACGTGCTCATCTATCCGTCTCTTAAAGTGGACCACATATATATCCACATCAGCGATTAAGGTAATTAACTGGTTAAGACTTTATTCCGAAAAAAGTTAAAATGCTCCATAAAGGTTTAAATGCTTATGTAAAACGAAGAAACTGAAACATGCTCCGTCTTTTTTCTTCTTCTTTAAACAGTGCTGGCTCTGGTAAGGTGCTATATAAATGTAACATTATAATTATTATCACTATTATTATCATTATTATTATTTAATTAAATAATGGTGTCGTATCGTAAAAATTCCTGATAGAATTACGGGACTTTCACCTGTTTGTACGCTATATTGATTGATTTTCATTTCTTTTAATATTTGAATTTGTATTATTATTCACTGCAAAATGTGTGTTTGACATTTCCCATTTTGCTTGACACCGCCTGCCTTCAGAATAATGTTGTTATACATGCACAGACATGCAGATATCAGAAATACCAGGAGAAACCACAGTGAACAACATATTCCACAGTTAATGTAGCCTACAAATTCAGCTTCATCTGGTAAGAAAGAAAAATAATTAAATAATATTTTTTTAAATAGTAGTTGTATAATAATAATAATAATAATTATTATTAGCATTATTATTATTAGGCTATTATTATGTAAAGGCATATACAATACATATTTTATTAATAGTAACTATAAATGTAAGAGTAACATTTAAAAATAGGCTCCCACACTCGGTTCTATCCGAATACAGAGACAGATCATTTTGTCATATGAACAGATACAGAGACAAATACAGATAATGGCTTCGCTGCACATCCCTATAACTCACCAACACAGGTTCCCTGTGAAATGCTCTCTGGCAGCAAATGCAACGAGTTTGCATCTTTAGCAAAAAAATCAATGACATTAGAATGGCGATCAGCTCATCCTCATGTTGCGCTGAGGTCAGACAGCACCCACCATAAAAACTTCAGAAATTAGACAGTATGTCTGATTTTGAGGCAATTGATGGCAAAACCCTGGAAGAAACAGTATAGCAGCTTAAAACATTGACCTGCTGTCTTGACACACTCCACACATCTTTTTTCAAAAATGTGTTTAACTGGCTAGAAACCGATCTCTTAGAGATAGTGAATGCCTCACTCCTTTCAGGCACTTTTCCCGAAGTCTCTGAAAACTGCAGTTGTTAAGCCCTTCTAAAAAAAGAACAATCTTGATAACGGCATATTAAACAACTACAGGCCAATTTCAAATCTACCTTTCATAGGCAAGATCATTGAAAAGGTTGTTTTTGATCAGCTTAACAAATTCTTAAACTCAAATGGCTTGGACAATTTCCAGTCTGGATTCTGACCACATCACAGCACAGAGACGGCGCTCATAAGGATAATAAATGATATCCGGCTAAATACTGATGCAGGCAAAATATCAGTGCTGGTTTTATTGGATCTTAGTGCTGCATTTGACACTGTTGACCACAAAATACTCCTAGATAGACTGGAAAACTTAGTAGGGCTCTCTGGGATGGTCCTCAGCTGGTTCAGGTCATCTAGATTGGAGGGGTTACTATGTGAACATAGGCAACTCTGAATCTGAGTGGACATCCACAACATCCACAAGGCTCAATTCTTGCACCACTTCTGTTTAACCTGTATATACTCCCAAAAGGCCAAATTATGTCAAAGAACCAAATTGTATACCATAGCTATGCAGACGAGACTCAGACGTACCTAGCCCTATTGCCGAGTGACTACAGCCCCATAAACTCCTCATGCCAGTGCCTTGATGAAATTAACAGTTTGATGTGCTGAAATTTCCTTCAGTTAAAGACAGACAAGACAGAGGTCATTGTATTTTCCAACAAAGGCAAAATTCAAGTAAGGAGTCATTTTGGAGTCAGACCTTAGTTTCAGTAGTCACATCAAAGCAATAACGAAATCAGCCTACTACTGTATCATCTCAAAAATATAGCGAGAATTAGATATTTTATATCCATTCAAGACTTAGAGAAACTTGTTCATGCATTCACCACCAGTAGAGTCGAGTACTGCAATGGACTTCTCACCGGCCTTCTCAAAAAGGCCATTATACACCTGCAGCTCATCCAGAATTCTGCTGCCAGGATTCTCACGTATTACTCCAGTCCTCATGTATTTACACTGGCTTCCAGTTACATTTAGAATTGATTTTAAGGGACTTTTACTCGTTTGTAAATCACTCAATGGCATAGGACCTAAATATATTGCAGATATGCTTGTTGAATATAAACCTAACAGACCTCTCAGATCATTAGAATCAAGTCAGTTAGAAATACCAAAGGTTCACTCAAAACAAGGTGAGACTGCGTTTAGCTATTATGCCACCTGCACCTGGAACCAGCTTCAGAAGAGGTCAGGTGTGCTCCAACAGTAGACACATTTAAATCCACACTGAAAACATATTTTAAGCTGTGCATTTTCTGACTGAGCATTGTGCTGCACTTATTGATTGCTTTCATTCATTTGAATAATCCTATTGTATTCTTTTATTTTTTAACAATTTAGTATTCTTTAATTCATTGTAATAATTAAAAAAAAAATTACATTTATTTTATAACTTTTTCTTAAATATAATGTTCTTAATTGTTATTTAAATTTATTGTTATGTATCTTGTATTTTCTTTATAATTTTTAGGTAAAGCACTATGAATTGCCTTTGTGTATGAAATGTGCTATGTAAATAAACTTGCCTTGCAAGTTTCTGACCTCGAGTAATCTAATGGAATATGTTACAAATTATATTTTACAGCATGTATTCTGTAATCTGTAGTGGAATACTTTTTAAAAGTAACCCTCTCAACCCTGATCATGCTTCTTTACCTCAGATTACACTCTATAAGACACAATTTTCCTGGCTTGTATAGCTAATGTGCATGCACACAGTAGCGGTTCTAGCTTGAATGGTGCCCTGGGCAAAACGCGCTTCAACACACCCCCATAGTTGTTGAACGGGGGGGTGGGGGGTGCCTCGCGCCGCCTCCCCAGCAAGATGCCGCCGCCCCCCCCGCAAGATGCCACCCTAGGCAACTGCCCATGTTGCCCATGCCTAAATCCGCCACTGCATGCACGATTTGATTGACAGGCAATGTCTGTGTCTAAAAGGTGACTGGCTCTTTTATCTGTAAGGCAGGACTTCCTTTCTGCATCCATTGACTCTTGGGTGTTCCACTTTCTTCCATTCATTTTAATAGAAGTGGCCCATCTGCTAAATAGTCTCTGATTAAAGTGAATGTTTTTCATTAACTGTGTAAATCTCCCTGGATGCTAACATGTTTGCATGACATCACTCACCTACATCTCAGCAAAATCAAAAGTTGAAGATTTCCGCACGAGTTTCCAAGTTGGAAGTCAACTTGCACTTTTTGAAGTAGGAATTTGGAAATGCCGACATCCTTGAGTTGTATGGAACACAGCATTGGTCTAGTAAATTCTCCTTTTCAATCTAACCAGTAAATGCAATCTTCAAAATCCCAAAGAGGTTTTTTTAATCAAACAAAAATCTTCAGTCTTAGGCAATGTCCTTACTAGTACATTTTCATTCGAAAACGCACTGATTTCACTGTTTTCGCATCCACACTAGAACGGTTGAAAACACAGAAAACTTTCAAAAAACAGCCTCCATTACTGCATACTTTAGAAAACTTTGATGTCTGGAAACTGAAAACTGAGTTTGCAAACTTTAAACAGATTTTTGTTGACATGGCCTTACTGTAAACCACGTAAATATTGAAAATGGGTAAATATTTATAACTGAGGATACATGCTGGTTTAATCAGCTTAAAGTGCTAATTATGGTGTCCTTGGTAATTAGCTTCAATGCTTTCACTGGTTATCTCATTACACTTTTGTAAAGTATCAACAGACTCTATAATTACTGCTTAAACATCCACTATCCTTTTCATACACAAATAATCAACACAGATTATATTGTAAAACAAGATCTGATTTTTATGTTGGTTTAAATACACTCACTGAGCACTTTATTAGGAACACCTGTACACCTACTTCATGTGATTATCTAATCAGCCAATCGTGTGGCAGCAGTGCAGTGCATAAAATCATGCAGATATGGGTCAGGAACTTAATGTTCACATCAACCATCATAATGGGGGGAAAATGTGATCTCATTGATTTCAACCGTGGCATGATTGTTGGTGCCAGACGGGCTGGTTTGAGTATTTCTGTAACTGCTGATCTCCTGGGATCACACACAACAGTCTCAAGAATTTACTCCGAGCGGTGCCAAAAACAAAAAACATCCAATGAGTGACAGTTCTGTGGACGGAAATGCCTTGTTGATGAGAGAGGTCAACAGAGAATGGCCAGACTGGTTTGAACTGACAGAAAGTCTACAGTAACTCAGATAACCACTCTGTACAATTGTAGTGAGCAGAATAACATCTCAGAATGCACAACACGTCGAATCTTGAGGCGGATGAGCTACAACGGCAGAAGACCATGTCGGGTTCCACTTCTGTCAGCCAAGAACAGAAAGCTGAGGCTGCAGTGGGCACAGGCTTACCAAAACTGGACAGTTAAAGACTGGAAAAACATAGTCTGGTCTGATGCATTTAGATTTTTTTGCTGAAGCACACAGATGGTAGGGTCAGAATTTGTCTGCAACAGCATGAATCCATGGACCCAACCTGCCTTGTGTCAACAGTCCAGGTGGTGGTGTAATGGTGTGGAGGATGTTTTCTTGGCACTCTTTGGGCCTGTTAATACTAATCAATCATCGCTTGAATGCCACAGCCTATTTATTATTGTTGCTGACCATGTGCATCCCTTCATGGCCACAATTTACCCATCTTCTAATGGATACTTCCAGCACCATGTCACAAAGCAAAAGTCGTCTATCTATCTTCAATTATTCAACGTTTTAAACTATTTCAAACTTCCAGGCAAAGATTTGTTAAGCCAACATCAAATTTTTTCTTGACTAATTTTCTTTTCAAGATATCTTTCAACATCTTTTTGTCTCACTTCATTTTCACACCTTGTTGTACTGTAAGAGAGGATGAATGTGTATGATGTATATGGGGGAGTGTGAATGTATGTAATGCATCTAGAGGCCCATGTGAGTAATGTGTGATGAGTGTATGTTGTTGAAACATTCTTTCTCTCTTTTCACTCTTCACTCCTGGATTTGGACATTTTCATGTTGCTTCCCCTTATTGTCTCCAGGCAGATCTTTATTCTGATGTACAGAACAGTCCAAAAGTTCACTTAGACTTCCTCATCAAAATGAATGCTGTGACTGCAGGGGTCTGAGCGACACACTATTCTCTCTCTCTCTCTGTGTGTGTGTGTGTGTGTGTGTGTGTGTGTGTGATATTGCTCACTCACTTCACTTCAAACACTTTCATTTCAGTCTCTATTCTCTCCTCTCTGTTTCAAAGCCATCATTCATATTTATTTCTTATTTTTGTTTTTGCCATATGAAGGTCTCTTTTTCTCTTAGTCTCTTCTGCTGTCCTTCTCTTGCAGTTTCTTCTTGACTTCAATTGTATTTCCTCTTCCTGTCTCTTTGCCACTCTGTCAGCCTCTTATATCAGGCTAAATATATTTGCTATACCCTAATCCCACGCCTAAACCCTTAACCCTTCTGGAATTTTTAGATTTTAATTGAAGTCAATGCGAAATGTGGTTCACTCTAATTTTACTCAAAAATATCTGTAATCAGAGCATCATTACTTCGCATTTGTGTACTTAGCTCATACTTTTGTGACAATATCACTGAGAAATGTTCTTGAAGTTAACTAAATCTGACAAAACATCCTTTGGTAACATCATTAAAGGGAAAAGCAGTCCTTAAAAAAACTAAATGTTTTTTTGTTTTTTTTAATCTGGCGCTACGGTTGAGGTTTTGATTAGGTCTGATGGGTGTGTGATCAAGTATTCCAGATATATCTAATGATCTATTATGTGTTTTCTCCCATTTATTCCTATTTAACTCTGTAACAGTGTTGACTGAAACTTTGCCATATGCTTTTACTCCATATGTAAAGATACTTATGACATGATCTGAGCACCCAGAAACCTTAAATCCCCCCCACCCCCCAGAACAAATTCAACACAGTTCAACAAGCATGTCATGAACATGAGACCGTGAGAACCGCTCGCTGACACATGAGCTTCTTCTGCATGTCATGAATCTGTCTGCAGCTCTGATAATGGTGTGAAGATCACTATGAAGGAACTGATCGTGTTAGTGAATGATGCTAATGTGCAGTCCTGTACATAAAGTGTTTGTCTTGCAATTGTAAACAATAAAGGAACGTTATCAGTGAACATAACCAGCCTTTCTTATATTTGCATTTAATGACTTTACATTTAATGAACTACATGTAATGGCTTGACAAGCGCAGATTTCTTTCCCATGTGGATGTATTGCTGTATTGATGTCATGGTTCTGGTAAGCCCGTAAGTCATTTTCTCTCCCTCGTGTTTCTCAGGCATGCTTGAATGGCATGATCGGCGTTTACATGGGAACATTCATTGTTCTCATGGCGGCGCCGATCATGGCACTGATTACTTGTGGAGCAACACCTGTTCCAGCCTGTGATTGCACTCCCTACATATGCCCTCATGTTTCTCTGCCAGATTATTATGCTAAGTTGAGTACTAACCTCACTCTCCTTGTCTAGCTGGTCCTGTCTTGTCACTCTGCTGGTTTGCCCGTGTTGTTCAGTTTGTGGTTTGCCTACCAGTCTTCGCTGAGTTCATCCTGGCAATCCCCAAGGAATTCCGCTCTATGCCTGCGTGCCAGGGATCTACACTTCTGCTGTTGCTCGCATTGTCCGCTGGACATCTCTCTTATTGCCAAGCTTCTACGGTGGATTCTGCCAAGCTTCTCGTGACTTCCACGATGCACACCCTCCACTGATGAACACTACTCTCTACTCTGTGTGGTGGTGCATTACTGACTTAAATATTTTTGGAACTGTTACCTTTGCTCCTGGGTCATGTATGTTTTGCACTCAGGATGTTTTATAGTCCAACCTCTTCATTTCTGTGTGTTTATGTTCAGCATAGTGGCTGATTTATTGATTTTATTAGACAAATCGAGAAAAAAAAATCTCTGTGTCGGTCAATTTTGACCACGAACAACAAAGGTGTCACTTTTTTTTTTACGGCCACTATGTTCACATTGCAGGTCTAGGAAAAGACACAAAGTCTTGTACCACTCTGATTGAGGAAACCATTTTATTACAAAAATAATTCTGAAAATAATAAGGATTTGGATTTTCTGAGGGGCCACATAGCACCAACAGCCTGGTCTGGTTGGCTAGTTTTAGCAGGAGTTTGGGCACTTGTCAGCTGGCAGACCAGTTGAAGACCAGCTTGGCCAGGCAGGGAGAACAGCTAGACCAGCTAAAAATGGTTCAGGCCAGTTTTGGCTGACTTCAGCTGTTGAGAGCTACGGTGGAGGTAAAGATTTTACTCAATTTCAGTGCATTTCTCTCATAAAACTATCATGGCTTCAGAAGTCTTGAAATTTAACACACAAGTAGTATGGACTACTTTTATGGTACTTTTGTCCTTTTTCAGGCTCAACAGCCCCTTGTCACATATGCTTTCTTTGTATAATAAAACTAAGACATTTTGAGGAAGAAAGAAAGTCATACGGGTTTATAACAACATAAAGCTGAGTACATGATCAACTGTGTTGCAAATATGACTAACACAAAAGAAATGTTGCCAATAGCGTTTGATCATGACGTACAAGGTCCTTGGCACTACCATGTGAATGTAGGTTTAAATCTGATCTGCGTCAGTTCCCGATCCCATTTTCCTCCACAGCCCCCCCCCCCCCCCCCCAACCACCACACACACACACACACACACACACAAAAAAGACTGTTTATATATAGAAGTTCGATGCCACCACTGTGAAATCTGTGTTATCCTGCAGGGGCACCAAATTACTGTGAAAGTGCTGGAGAAAGAAAATGAATGGGAATCCTCTCACTTTGTTACCATCTTTTCTCTCTGCCTGAAAATGTAATCATTTCTCAGATTTCACTTGCTTAGAATTCCATTTCATTCCAGAAGCTTCTGTCAGAACTGAATCAAGTCACTATTTCTCTCGAGTGAGAGATATACAGAGAGATCATGCACCTCTATTCGTCTTATCTCAGGTACCTGCTAGCTCACAGTCATGAAATGATTTCACTTTTTCATTATTTTCCTTTCTAATTCTACTCTTTCACGGTCGTTCAGATGCCCCCGGGTCTGCTAATGTCGGAGAGATATCAGCTTCTTTCTACCAGGGGAAATGACAGATCCAAGAAAAAAGCCATCAGGATCTAGAGAAATGGAGCAACTTCCACTAGCAGAGGAGCGATTCATTCATCACCACCAAAACAAAATGTGTCAACTGGGGCAACACTGAGGTCTATTAGAGAAGAATTAATGAACCAAAGGGATAATTTATACCCACCTGTGTGCCATTAATCCAAAACAATTAAAACAATTCGCTTTCAGATGGCAATGGGAATTTAGTCTATTTAAGAACTTACTATTTTAAGAGTTCATGGATATTGTAATAAGAACAAATGTTTTTTTTTTTTTTCATTGAGTTCATGTACCAGACCTTTATTTGCTCTTATTGGGGGAAAGATGATGAATACTGGATATCTAATTCTTACCGAGTAGTTTAATCGAAGATCTTAAGGAAGTCTGTCGCCCTGTGTAAAAAATGGACTGGTCTAGAAATGGGAGTTCTGTCATAAAAATCAGGCAAAAAAAAAAAATAAAAACATAAAGACCAGGCGATGCTTTTGTCAACAAGCAATTGGCTCTTTTATTTGTATGTCAGACCTGCCTCCTGTATATCAGGTGGAGAGGAGAAGTTGTAGTTTAGTATAGCGTTGGGGGTCACCGTCACAACACAAATCATTCATGTACAGAGTTGCGTATGAGGTCTGTTAACTTTGAACAGATTCAGTGCTCTCAGTAAATGGAGAACGTTTATAGTATATAGTGAAGGTCAATTCCAGTAAATCAGTGCATCTTATGTTAACTGAACATTAGAGGATGCATTGTGGACCTGTATAGACCAGAAACGAAAAATTCTGCCCTGTAAATCAAGATCTATTCTATAGAGTTGCATAAAAACAAGTACTGTAATGATAGTCAACCACACATCCACCATAGCCAATGTATGAGGAGAAACGTTTATTTTTGTAGTCTGTTTCACTTCATTTAGTGTGAGCGTCTACGCCACTGTGTTTATGAGTGATACCGTAAGATTCAGCTCTCATGGGCCAGACACATTTAGCCATGCCATTTTTATTCATGGTGAAGACATATTTGAACTCTCAGAAGAGATCTTTATAAAGTCCACATGACTGGAATGTACACGAGTGTCACTCTCTATTATAATCAATCCTTACTGTTTGTGGATCTGCAGAAAGATTCATGTAGCGCTAACAGACCACAATGGAGCTCCACAGCTAATGGAGATTAAAACGGCTCTCGATTTTCTGTCTGTTTATGTTCTGGAGGATGGTGATATGTAGTTTTTAGTCACACTAATCTAATTTAGCTTTATATGGTGGTTTACAAGACGTCGGAAAACAGTGCCCTCTCTCACACACACGTTTATATTTATCCTTTTATTGGTAGTTCTTCCTAAAGCAAGCGTCACTATAACTGTTGCTCGTACTTTTTTTGTTCTGCTTTTAGAGCTGAATGATTATCAAGATAAACTTTGTAAATGCACAGTATCAGAAGGGACGTTTGACACAAAAGGTAAAAAATAACAACAACAACCACAAAAAAACAACCTTTTATTGCATTACTTAAGAAAACATAAAAACTCTAAAAGGAACCAAATTTTTATGTCTGAGTGAACTATCCATTTAAAGCTTAAAGCTCAAATCAACACAGTTCATGTACACTTCAGGTCAGTTGTTGCTAGGCTTTATATTTCAGTTTTAATACTACATGACAGAATTATGAATTATATATATTTATATTCAAGCCTAACGGTACTCATCTTTGACATCAAGGTGAACATCAAAGCATGTGATTGAAAGGAATACATAAACTTAATGTAAGAATAAACAGTAAAACAAAGAAATTATGAGGCTGTATAACATTTTGCATATACATGTGGAACTTTTAACAACTGTACTGAATCAGTCATAACACAGATTTTGCTCTTACATCAAAGTGACTGTAGGAACGCTCAGTATTTGGGCAGGAACATCTGTGACGCACAAAACTCACTGCCCTGTAAGACAAACCCCAGCAGATTGCAACTTAAAAAGAAAAAAGAAAAAAGAAAAAAAGCCAAGAAAGTATTGATAACCCAGCTTTGATTTATGATAAATCCCTCTTTTTCCCTCTGAATAAAATGATTTCAAATTACTCTTACCATTAACATATACTGTAAGTCTATGTAATTCTTTAGGAGAGTGTAACTCTCTCAGAGTGCAATACGAAGGGAGTGTTAAAAATTACAATTAAATAGGAAAGCAAATCTCTATTAGACAGTGTAAATATGTGAAAGTGCAATTCCATAGAAGAGTGTAAGTCTATAGGAGACTGTCTATAACCCTAGGAGAGTGTAATTCTACAGGAGACTGTAACACTATAGGAGACTTTAACATATAGGCAGAGGCTCAAAAACCATATATGCAATGTATGCAACACATTTATAATGGGTGTGAAAGCTGGTGTTGCATACATACTCAAATAGGGGTGGTTGCAGTGTCAGTGTAATTCTATAGGAGACTGTAACCCTATAGGAGAGTGTAATTCTATAGAAGACTATAACCCTATAGGAGAGTGTAATTCTATAGGAGACTGTAACCCTATAGGAGAGTGTAATTCTATAGGAGACTGTAACCCTATAGGAGAGTGTAACTATATAGGAGACTGTCTGTAACCCATAGGAGTGTGTAATTCTATAGGAGACTATTACCCTATAGGAGAGTGTAATTCTATAGAAGACTATAACCCTATAGGAGAGTGTAATTATTTAGGAGACTGTAACCCTATAGGAGAGTGTAATTCTATAGAAGACTATAACCCTATAGGAGAGTGTAATTCTATAGGAGACTGTAACCCTATAGGAGAGTGTAATTCTATAGGAGACTGTAACCCTATAGGAGAGTGTAACTATATAGGAGACTGTCTGTAACCCATAGGAGTGTGTAATTCTATAGGAGACTATTACCCTATAGGAGAGTGTAATTCTATAGAAGACTATAACCCTATAGGAGAGTGTAATTATTTAGGAGACTGTAACCCTATAGGAGAGTGTAATTCTATAGAAGACTATAACCCTATAGGAGAGTGTAATTCTATAGGAGACTGTAACCCTATAGGAGAGTGTAACTATATAGGAGACTGTCTGTAACCCATAGGATTGTGTAATTCTATAGGAGACTATTACCCTTTAGGAGAGTGTAATTCTAATAGATACAGTAACTCTATGGGAGAGTGTAATTCTATTGGAGAATGTAACTCTATATGAGATTGTACTTCTATAGGAGAGTGTAACCTTATAGGAGAGTGTAATTCTATAGGAGAAAGTAACTCTGTATGAGACTGTACTTGTATAGGAGAGTGTAACCCTATAGGAGAGTGTAATTCTATTGAAAAATGTAACCATATGGGAGGGTGTAATTTTATAGGGGAATGTTACTCTATAGGAGATTGTAATTCTAAAGTAGAGTTTAACTCTATAGAATATTGTAATGTTATAGGAAAATGTAACCCTATAGGATATTGTGATTCTATAGGAGAAGTGCAATTATATGGGAGAATGTAAATGAATAGGAGAATGTAACTCCTATAGAATTGGTGAATGTAGCAGTGGTAGCGGTGTCAAGCCCATGCACTGAAGGGGGCTAATGCTTTTCTATATCTTCACAAAACCAGCTTAAAATATTCATGTATATCGCAATATATTTCACGATTCCTCTTCTGTGAGTATAACTGCTGTAGTAAGCTTAACTCAGTACATGATAGTTACATTTGTTGGAAATTTTACCTGAATGATGTTGAAGGAATGAAGGAATCTTGTCATCTGTGCTCTTCATCATTATGACATGAGGTGTTTATGTTATTAGAGCTGAATGTCCAGCCCTTAGAGAAACAGTAGAGAGTCTTCCTCTCTCTCTCTCTCTCTCTCTCTCTGCATCCTCTCATTACTGTGGTTCTAACCCACTGGCTTCATATTTACGTTATCTTCCTGTCCTCTCTTCAATCCATTTTACCTGTCATCCTCAAAGCCATCTCATTTTCTCTCTTGCCTTTCACCCCTCCCTCTTTATTTCTGCTCATTTGCTCCCTCTCTCTCTTTAAAGCAGTCATTTCTTTCTTTCTTTCTATTCTCACATCTTCACCTCATTAAAATGGAAATGAGTTTGATTGTAGTGTGCTAACATTAACTAGTTAAAATAATCACTAGTAGGCTTATTAATCTACATTTTAACAAAAGAAAAGAGATACAGAAAGAGATTCAAGGCAACACAGGTGAAAAATCAACTATATATATATATATATATATATATATATATATATATTTTTTTTTTTTAATTAATTTTTTTTAATTTTTTATACCAATTGTTCTCCCAGTACCATTATCGCTATGTGGTTGTCATGGAAATGTTATTTTTTTCTTCAGTGTCCTTTTCACACCTTGTCATGCAAATCAAAGTAGGATTAATTCCAGTTGCCCTGTCATAAAACTAACTGCAATTATGAAGCTGTTGATTAATAGAATTTCTAAATTAAGGAATTTCTGGCAGTCGACTCACATTAATAGAAACATGGTGACCTGACACCATGTAAAAATAAGAACAAGCATTTTGTTAGCCCTGTGGCCTAATGGTTAGTGCACATGATTAGGCATATTCAGCTGCAGTGCTGTGATGTTAGTTCAAATACAGCTCAAGACTTTTAAGTCAGTTATTAGTGGTGTTTGCTAAGGTAAGCGATTTGATTTATGGTTTTTTCCTGGCAGACAATAAAACAGGTGAAAAAATCCCATAAACATACTTATCTACAGGCCATATCACCTGACATCGAAGTGCTATTTTTATAGTACATACTGCGTGAGTTTTGTAGTCTATTTCAGTACTTGGGAGAATGGAAGAATATTGATTATCGATTTAAAATTGGATCAATGGCTTCAGAAGACTTGGGATTTACTGCAAGTCGTTTTAACTACTTTTATGATGTTTTTTTTTTTTTTTTTTATTTTTTTTGGCAATTTGGAGCTTGACAGATCAAGTCACCCTTTGCTGGTTGGAAAGGAGTTGCCTGGATATATATTTTTTTTAAATCTGGTTTTGTGTTCCATGGAAGGGTGAACTTAATTTAATCTGTGAGTGTGACAAATCTCTGACCAAAGGGGTGAGATTTCACCAAAAACACTTATGTAGTCCATATGACTTGTATGCAATATTACTCTTCTGAAGTCATCTACAAAAGCTTTCAGTTATGAACAGACCAAAATTTAAGTCACTATTACAGATAACCCTCTGGCAAGCTCTGAAATGGACTACAAAATTCGTATTGATTACATTAATGCCATTGACCCCAAACACCATTTGTTCTCAAAAGTCCAAACGCCATTGACATTATTGGTGCCATATTTGATTTGAAAGCTATAGTGGAGGGGAAGACTTTCAGTAATTAACAACTTAAATTTTGGGCTGTTCCTCACATAAAGCTGTCGTGGCTTGGAATCAAGTCGTATGGACTACATTTATAGTAATTTCTTTGCTGTTTTTGCCCTTTTTGAGCTTGATATATGCTGTAACCAATATGTTGTTGTATGTAAAAGAGCTGTGTGTAGATTCCACAAAGTATTGCATTCCACTGATTAAGAAAGAAAGTCATACATGTTTAGAGCATTTTCATTTTGGGGTGAACAGGAGACTGTAACCCTATGGGAGAGTGTAATTCTATAGGAGACTAATCTATAGAAGAGCGTAATTATATAGGAAACTACAACCATATAGGAGAGTGTAATTCTATAGGAGGCTGTAACACTATAGGAATGTGTAATTCTATAGGAGACCGTGACCCTATAGGAATGTGTAATTCTATAGGAGACTATAACCCTATGGGAGAGTGTAATAGTACAGGAGACTGTAACCTTTAGAAGAGTGTTATTCTTTAGGAGACTATAACCCTATAGGAGAGTGTTATTCTATAGGAGAATGTAACCTATAGGAGAGTGTAATTCTATAGGAGACTGTACCCTATAGGAAAGTGTAATTCTATAGGAGACTACAACCCTACGGGAGAGTGTAATTCTATAGGAGACTGTAACCTATAGAAGACTGTAATTCTATAGGAGACTTTAACTCTTTAGGAGAGTGTAATTCTAAAGGAGACTGTAACCCTGTAGGAAAGTGTAATATTATAGGAGACTGTAACCTATAGGAGAGTGTAATTCTATAGGAGACTGTAACCTATATGCGAGTGTAATTATATAGGAGACTGTAACCTAAAGAAGACTGTAATTCTATAGGATATTTTAACCCTTTAGGAGAGTGTAATTCTATAGAAGACTGTAACCTATAGAAGACTGTAATTCTATAAGAGACTTTAACCCTTTAGAAGAGTGTAAATCTAAAGGAGACGGTAACCTATAGGATAGTGTAATTCTATAGGAGACTACAATCCTATAGGAGAGTGTAATTCTATAGGAGACTACAACCCTATAGGAGAGTGTAATTCTATAGGAGACTATAACCCTATAGGAGAGTGTAATTCTATTGGAGACTGTAACCCTATAGGAGAGTGTAATTCTGTAGCATATAAAAGCAATTTCATATGATATCCAGCAATTTGTGTGCTTTTTTGCCCCTTCTGAGCTTGACAGATGTTGTTACCAATCTGTTGTCATATGTCAAATAGATTTGTGAAGATTCTACAAAATATTACATATCACTGATTAAGAAAGAATGTCATACAGGTTTGAAGCATTTTCATTTTTGAGGTGAGAAACGCCTTTAAGCTACAGTAATTGTGGTGAAAGAAAGAGACAGTTAGAGAAAGAGTAGAGGGTCAATTACTCCATCTTTCTGGCATGTAGGGATGCAGGAGTTTGAGGTGTTTGAATGAGGTGCGTCATCTCCTCTAAAATTATTGCTGGCCTTCATCCCACATGCTACAGAACACAATCACAATAATCACACGTTATATAAGAGCATCTTCTGTATTCTGGAGTTCAGTCACAGTCACAGGACAGTACAAATGCAGCCCTTCACCTGATCTTCAAATGCGGGGTCAGATTACACTTCCTGAGAACATCACTTACAACACTGCAAGAAAGAACTATCAAAAGCCAGATAAAAAAGAAAAACCAGATATAGATGATGTTATAGAAAAGTGTGTATACTGTATGTACGTACAGAAGCCTTGAAGGCTTTTGGATGTTTAAATGCTTTCTCATATCCTAGTTACAGTGTATATACCTAGTCCATATACAGTATATACATTATCCTAGTCCATCTCTGTTTTACACTCACCCACCCTGTTGAAAGAGTTGCCTATGTTTTGAAAGACTTTTAATTAACTTAATTTTCTTGTTGATATCTTGTAGTGTAGCACAGAGAGGCATGTGGATTGTTCCTACACCAAGGCTGTTTCTTAATTGTAGAAGAAGTGCAGAAAAAAGAGACAGAGGGAGGCAGAGAGAGCCTGAGAGATATACCTGAATAGGTGAGTAATCCTCCCCGTTGAAAATGTGAAGTGTTCTTTTGTGCTGCCGTGTGTATGGCGGATTAGCGTTGCTTTCTGTCAACCACAGTGAAGCACAATTATACCTTTACGCACACTCACACACAGTCATAAATTACACAGTAAATCAAACCTTGAACATACAGAGCTTCAAAAGGTCAGTCCAATCAATAGAAAGTCTAAAAAGACATTTATCAGTTTCTCTTTGATTTACTTCAACGCTGTCACTCTGTTCGTTGTTGATTTACATATCTGATGAGGCTTTTTTGCCTTTGAAACACAAAAATGACTGTGCTTCTGAGGCAATTCTTTGTTCTAACCCCTATTTATAGTAGCCTGTTTCACACTGCAGGCATAAGCAGCACATATGCTACAAAGCTGCGCCTCTTGATTTCTGGGTTACTGCATTAATTTATTTTAATATTGTCTTTACTATGCTGCATTTCTTTTAATAATGGTCAGAAATAATAAAATTGTTTTCTTGGTCTTCACCTAAAACCACTTAATATCCATTCAAACTTTTTTCATAGATACTTTCAGCCTTAAAGGGATAGTTCACTCAAAAATTTAAATTCTCTCATCATTTACTCATCCTTATGCCATCCCAGATGTGTTTGATTATCTTTCTTCTGCTAAACACAAACAAAATTTTCTGGAAGTGAATGGTGACCAGAACTTGGAAGCTCCAAAAAGCACATAAAGGCAGCACAAAAGTAATCCATTAGACTCCAGTGGTTAAATCCATATCTTCAGAAGTGATCATTTATTTTATTTATTTTTAATTTTTTTGGCGATTAGCATTCTTCATGCATATCGCCACCTACTGGTTGGGGCTGGTCAAAGATGGAGATTTATAAATTTATAAAGTAATCTGATTACAATTTTAAAGAAGTAACTAGTAATTTGTAGTGGATTGCTTTTTTAAATTAACTTACCCAACAAAAACAAAACACATACTGGGTATCAAGACAATGGCAAAGTGACTATGATGTGACATTTTTAAAGGAAATACAAAAATAATGACTATTTTCAGACAGGTTTCCCAAACATTCCACTTGTCTTCCATTGGTTGTATAGAAGAAACTGCAAAAATGACACACTTCACCTTTAATTAGAGATCTATGCATGCAGTGACAATCTTCACTCTGCGAGGACACAGAAAGCAGGTGGGTAATTAACAGTCTGAACAGCCTAGGTACTCATGCTTTTATATATTATATATATATAACACTCATAATTCAAGCATTGACATTTGCCTTCTGCAATATTGCACATATCAGAGTTTAAAAGCAGTTTTAAAAATCATCTACTGACGTCCTAATCTCTATGATCAGCTAAAAAGCCTGGTAATGCCCCATTCACAGTGGTTATCCTAAAGCAAACAGGTGACATTTGAAGACTGAGTCTGCAGGTGTCAAAACCATGTCTTCTAAGCTACAGATGCATCCATTACGCTTTTGTGCTCAAAACAGCAAGAGGCAGCAGCTGAATGACAGAGAATAGCTTCTCTTCTTCAGAGTTGTAACTTGACACTGCGTCTTTTAAAAGCGGCCCGAGATATGTATCAAGCAGTCAAAGATGTCTTTCTGTGCATGATTAAATACAAAAATAATTTAAAATAGTCCAGATGGATCCCCTTTGGTGTTCAGGAATAGTTAGGCCACAGTAGGCCTTGTTTGTCCTGCTCTCCTAGTTTACGAACTGAAGCACCAGTGGGTGGGGCCAAGGGTGTGATGATGTGAAGTAGGCGTTAATGTTTTTGAGCTGTAGAGGCGGTCATGAATGAATGTACCCCAAGTGACGTAGGGTAGTTGTGGAAGTAGAGAATGAGGCGTTTTTGCAGCTTGGTTTAAATAAATGTTGTATTGCATTGAGGATTCAGTTTTGAGTTCTGAAATTTACAGTATGTTTTTATAGTAGAAAGACCTCTTATATGCCAAAATATTAAGGAAAATTTGATTCCTCATAACATGTCCCCTTTAAAGGGACTTTGCCTTCTTTTTTGAAGCAAAATGTTCAGTTAATTGCTGCTTTTTATAAATATATTTAGTTTCAGTTACATAAAATATGGTGTTTTCTAGTTTTAATAGTGTATATTAAGTATACATTTATGTTCAATTTAATGTTGTCACCCTATTTGTATAACCCTTATGAAAATATACCATGGTTTTTACTATTTCGGCTAACTATGTAGTAACTATTGTAGTAATTATGGCTTTAGTAACTATGGTTAATTTTCATAAGGGAATGTCACCATATATTGAAATATATAACTATCAGAAATTCTGGTTGCAGAATTAAATAATATCATCTGACTGATAATTATCTAAAAACATTTTCTTCTTTCAATAGCTTCCGTGTAATCAGCTACTTTTTGTTAGCAGCTTGTAGTGTAGCTAACTACTTTTTTAAATAGGAGCTTGACTGTAGTTTAACTACTTTTAGTTAAGAGTAGTTTATAGCTTGGGAAGCACAGAGGTGGGTAGAGTAGCCAAAAACTGTACTCAAGTAAAAGTACAATTACTTCAAAAAAATAATTACTCAAGTAGAAGTAAAAGTACTAAAGTAAATAATTACTTGAGTAAGAGTAAGAAAGTATCCAATTAAAAGAGTACTCAAGTAATGAGTAACTCGTTACTTTCACAAATGACATAATAGACGTTTACTCCCTTATATTCCATTACATAATACACATTTAACATGTATTACAGAATTATTATTATTATTATTAATGGAAATTCTGTCATCATTCACCATCATGTTGTTCCAAACCCGTATGACTTTCTTTCCTCCATGCAACACAATAAGGAGATATTAGACAGAATGTTTGCGTGAGTCACCATTTACTTTCAGTGAATGTGTTTTTTTTCCTACATATTTTAAAAGTGAATGGTAACCGAGACTGTCAGTCTCTAACATTCTGTCTAACATATTTTGAGTTCCACATAATACAAAGCGTCACACTGGTTTGGAACAACATGAGGGTAGAGAAATGATGGGTAGAGAATATTAAATTATGGCTGAGCTATCACTTTAAAGAGATAGTTTACCAAAAATGAAAATTCTTTCATCATTTATTCACCCTCATGCCATCCCAGATGTGTATGAAATCTTTTCTTCTGCAGAACACAAATTAAGATTTTTAGAAGAATATTTGAGCTCTGTAGGCCAAAATTTTATGCTCCAAAAAGCACATAAAGGCAGCATAAAAGTAATCCATAAGACTCCAGTAGTTAAATCCATGTCTTCAGAAGTGATACGATAGGTGTGGGTGAGAAACAGATCAATATTTGTCATTTTTTGCTAGACAGTAGGGGGCGATATGCAGAGAAGAATTGAATCACCAAAAACACAAGAAGAAGAATGTGAAAATGATCTGTTTCTCTGTTTCTCATCCACACCTATCACATTGATTCTGAAGATACTGACTTAACCACTAGAGTCTTATGGATTACTTTTATGCTGACTTATGTCTGACTAAATGTTGCCACTCATTCACTTGCATTGTATGGACCTACAGAGCTGAGAAATTCTTCTAAAAATCTTAATTTGTGTTCAGCAGATGAAAGAAAGTCATACACATCTGGGGTGGCAAGAGGGTGAGTAAATTTTTGGGTGAACTATCCCTTTAAGGGCTCTTGTCAGATTTGGATGAATTTGTCAATAAGAAGAGAGGTTTGGAAGCATTTCTAGTCATTTTTACAGTGAAAACGTGAAAATGTACCATAAGAACATTATATATAATGCTGAAATATAAACCAAAGCAAGATCATGCTTTATTAATGCCTTCTTTTGCTATTTCATAGCTTTTAAAGTCCTGCGCGTATTCTTATTTCAGTGTAGTTACAGTTTTCAGTGTCACAAGTATTTAGATCATTAGTTCTGTACAGCAGTACCGCTGCTCTCTAAATGCAGAGTACGCGGCCTACGTAGGGCACCAACCCCGGTCGCGGAACACTCGCTGTGTCTGAGACCGCCCCCTATCCACTATATAGTGCACTATTTCGAGTGTCCGCTATTTTGTCTGAATTCTGAGTGAGCCACTCGTTTCCTACTTTTGTTCACTCATTCTTATTCACAATGCACTCTAATTTCAAGTGTACATTTGATGTACACTCGACAACGGTTAATTACCCACAATCCACCACGGGAAGGCGTACGAGCTGGGAGTTTACTGCTTCCTTCACTTCTGCAATGTTTTATTTCATGCTGAATCATTACTTGATTAAAATAACATAATAACATATAGAGAGGTAAAACATTCAGATACATTTTAAAATGTACTCTTTATTTGATCAAATGTGTTTACTCTTTATATTAACACACAGTATATGTTAAAAATGACAAACAGAATGAAGATTTATTGTATTAATATATTATTTAATAAGAATAACAAGTAAGGCCCAAGTATTTTAAAATTTCATATGTGACATTGTTTCTGCGACAGCCCCAGAGCTCCGACACTCACGTCCGAATTCACTCATTTCGTTCACTTACTGCTGAGATATAGTGCACTATCTGCCATTCATTATATAGAAAATAGTGAATGAGTGAACAATTGCGAACACAGCCATTCTCTTCGCCATACGATTGCCTCGCGCCCGCACATCACACATGGGCGCGCCCCGCACACCTCGCTGTGCATGCGCAGAAATGCTGTCTGTTCGCGCTCAAGTTGTCGATCACGCGAATGGCAGTGATTTACACTTAACTTGGATGTTTACATGGATTTATACAGTTAATCCGCCTGAAATAGCTGTGATAGTTTCCAGTACCCCCACGAGGGCGCGGAGTAAATGCGTAAATACTGCTCATGACATGCGGGACGTGGGACAAAGCGCACTAATATATTGCAGCACTGATTTAAAAATGTGCACTTAAAAACTGATGTCATAAGAGCCCATATTTACAGAATCACCCTGAAAATGACCATCACATTACACACAGAAAAGCCCACGTTAGGATTAAAGCCAAAATTTACCTCAACGTGCTGCCTTAAATTGGAGCTGTGATTTTAATCTTGAAATATCAGCTTGTCTTGGTGTTAAATGAAGGCATTGCATGACGAAACTATTCTTTTTTCACTGTGCGGAGTGAAGAAAGTGTTTCACTTTGAAGAGTTTGATGCTGCAGCAGTGATTGAGTGACAGTCTGTGACAGCCGCTCAGCGCGTGCAACTTCCGCTCTCATAAAAGTCCCATTCAATAATATCTCAATAAATTACACATTAATTCAAATTAAACCCAGTAATGTAACGACAGTAACGCCACCCATTGTAAAGAAGTAAAAGTTAAAAAATTTCATTAGAAATTTACTTGATTGAGAGTAAAAAGTACCCACTTTTAAACCTACTCTAAAAGTAAATTTTTTCCCAAAAAGTTACTCAAGTAAATAGCCACCCACCCCTGGGGAAGCAACAGTTTCAAAGTCACTTCCAAAACAACACTGATCTCATTTTGTTTGCGCACATTCAAATATGGTGCATTAAAACATGTCACGCCAGGTTTAGTGTCAGTCATGATTGTGGCACAGCACGTCTATATTAATGTGCTATATTTCAATGTACATGAACACAATTGAGAGCCCTTTCATTGTATGGAAAAGAGCAGTGTAAAATTCTTCAAAATAACTCCTTTTGTGTTCCACAGAGCAAAGAGAGTCATACTAGTTAGGGACAACATGATGGTGCATAAATTATGCTTAAATGAACTATTCTTTCAACAGCAATTTGACTCAACATTTGCCCCGCAAATCACCGGTGTTCAGCCCTGGGAATTACACCTACAAAATACAGCCTGGAGGTGACCTGCTCGCAGGGCACAGCGGGACAAAATAGTCAAACATTTCCAACCATCCAATCATCTCAAATGCCCTTCACCTCAATCCAGCTCTCTCTCGGTTGAGCTGTCAGGCCAATTTCAGTTCAGTTCATGTAAGACAATATTATATGAAGGAACTGAGTGGGAGCCACTTCCTTGCTCGGGGTGATGAGACTTGCTGGACAAAAATCCCATAGACTTACTTTGAAGCCGTTTCTAGAGACCAGAATATCACACTTGGGGACTGGCTCTTTTCACGCCCAAAACACGCTACCAGCCATCAAGGAACAACCCAGAACTCTCTATATCAACCACAGTAAACTATGAAGTATCCTGTTGGAAAATGATAATTGCATGATTTGATCCATTTTCTGATGTTTTACAAATTACGTAGACATGGACAAAATGCTGTTAACCAAAGCATTCACTGCAAAAATGCATGAATTATACAGTATGGTGACTCACCTGACTGGTAAATCAGCATTTGAAATGGCTTTTACTTATCTCCCTGGTCAGTATCAGTTGGCATGGTTTCAGGAGTTTAAGTGTTTTTAAAAAACATGCCCAGGGGTAAAGATTAAATCTCTTTATAAGGCTTTTTAATGCTGTACTGTTGTCATAGGGAGGGATTTTGTAAACGTTAAGAGCAGTAAAACCAAATGTAAACCTTTTCACAGTATTGTACCAAAACCAAAAATTCCAGCTAAATGTCACGTATATATTCAATTACACAGTTTATATGTGAAGTTTCAATATGTTCATAATTCAGAAGTGTATTATCAGACATATAGATGAAGTATACTGTATATCTGCTGTAGTCTCGGGGCAATATGGTGAAAGAACTGATTATTTGTATAACCCATGTCACTACGAAACTGTGGCTCTTATCAGATTACAGCTAAAGAGTTTAAAAATATGGAGTATTTAAACACCCCTTAAGTACACTGTCACGTTACCAAACTGAAGGAAAAACAAAGGTTAAAAAAAACATTGAGAGAATTAAGCTGTTGTCACACAAATTGACTCTCCTGTCCTAAATATTGGTCTTGGTGTGACTAACGAGTGGTACTCATTTGATTACAGGTGACTGTTACGCATATAAGCACTACCGGTATACCTTAAAAAAGGATTGACTCTCATCTGTACCTCCAACAAGCATCTTCAACCTCAGCAGAACCTCTGGTAAGACTGAGTAAATTTTGGTTGAAATTTTTGGATTTTCTTAATACTTTTTTCCGAAGAAAGATGAACATAAATGGCCTTAAAAATGAAGATATCACAAGAATAGTTTGTTCAAAACTTCAGAATCTACATGGATATTCAGATATCTTTATATTTCTAGAGTTATAGGCACTCCAGCTTTGGGGAAAAACACAACAACACATTTTTGGAATCGTGACGTTGCCTCCTTTCAAAGGTTATTTCTTTTTTTACCTGTGGTTTTGCTACGAAATCATCTGCGAAAATGGTCATTTTTGACAATTTTCCCCCTCTACACAATAATGGGTTACTCGTAAATAATGTTCCATGATGTTTAATATTTTGGCTATAATCATTATTTATGTATTACGTTCACCAGTAAAACATGATTGCTATGTAACTGCAAACTCCCACAGTTCAGATACTGAACTACATTACTTTGTGGATTTGTTATTCCGATTATTATTAATTGTGAATTGAACTGTTAATTGAGCATTAGTGTCTTTTATCATATGGCATAACCGTGGTAAAATGCACAGCCTTTCGAGGCTTTTTGCTTGGGAATGTACCATATTAATCATTTGACATTTACTAAAAACATCATGCACTTAGTCTGACTTGCACTAGGTGTCCACAAATAGTGTTTTATTGGAATTGTGCCTGTTTTGATGCATCTTTAATGTTTTTCAAGTTCTCTGTGTGCCTGGGGATGTGGGTTTGTACTTTGCTCTTTCTAAATTGCCTTGTCTCCCTCACAATTTCAAATGCCACTAAAAACACGGACGTACAAAGATTCAAAGTGCTGATGTGTCAGTGGAATGATTTTATTTTTTTTTACAAAGTAACTTAAAGAAACAGTTCACCCAGGAATGAAAATTCTGACATCATTTACTAAACTTCATGTTTTTCCAAACCTGTATGACTTTCTGTATTTTTTTCTGACATTCATTATATGGAAAAATAAAGCAGCATTAACATTCCTTGAAATTACTCCTCTTGTGTTTCATTGAAGAATGAAAGTCATATGGATTTGGAACGACATGAGGGTGAATAAATGATTAAACGTGGCTGTTATCAGTGCATTAACATCCACCCAATTACTGTAGACTTAGGCTTTTCTTTTATCTCCCTTCCAAATGCACACTCAGGACAATTATAGCCATTTCTTGAGTTGTTTGAAAGCATGTCTTTGTCCGAAGTGCATCAATTTGTGCCATTCTGGGGCATTTATAGCTTTTTTTAAAACATCCATTTTCTGTCATTTGTTCAACTTTTAATTGCACCGTATGTTCTAGAAAGACAGCAAGATGGTTTTGAGTATATGGTGAAATTTTGATTTGCCATTGACCAGTTTTGCAGGTTTAGACAGAATCACAGGCAAAGAGCAACGCTGATCTGTCAGTGTGTAAGACACTTATAGATGTAGAACTAGATTTTAACATCATCTAAAGAAAACAACTTGTTCTCACAGAATCATGTTACTATACCTACATTTTTGCTAAATGATTTTTATGTGGCTTGTGGCATGTATCACAGGAGTTTCCTGGTGAAATGAATAGTAATATGGACGCTGAAGCAACAATGACTTTTATTCATTTCCACACAAATCACAAGTAAAACGGCAAATTATCAGTTTATAAACAGTTGCTTTTCACTCTGTTCCTCACACAATGATCTTATGTCAAATTCGTCGACACATGACATGAAAGTGTTATTAAAGCACCACAAAATGACACCATTGATTTAGCAATTGTGTTTTTCATCTAAAATGTGCTTTTTTATGAGGTTTAGGGTAGGAGAGTAGGTTTTATGATTTAAAACTCGATAAAAGCATTAACCTTGAAAACCTGTTCTGTTTGGGAGAAAATTTAACTCGCTTTTAGCACCACACAGTGGACATTTCACCTCAGAACTGCCGTGATATGCGTAAGGAACCATTTTATATAATTTTGCAAAAATATCACCACAGTTCCTCGAAAATCCACATGATTTGAGGTATTATTTGATGTCTGTTCAAATGGTGAAGAATGAGTTATGTGTCAAAGTTTAATAGAGTTGCAGGTTGGGAGGTCTGGGTAGCTCAGTAAAGACGCTGACTACCACACCTGGAGTCGCGAGTTCAAATCCAGGGCATGCTGAGTGACTCCAGCCAGGTCTCCTAAGCAACCAAATTGGCCCGGTTGCTAGGGAGGGTAGAGTCACATGGGGTAACCTCCTCGTGGTCACTATAATGTGGTTCTCACTCTCAGTGGGGTGCGTGGTGAGTGTGCGTGGATGCCGTGGAGAACAGCGTGAAGCCTCCACACGCTCAACAAGCCACGTGATAAGATGTGCGAATTGACGGTCTCAGATGTGGAGGCAACTGAGATTCGTCCTCTGTCACCTGGATTGAAGTGAGTCACTACGCCACCATGAGGACTTAGCACACATTGGGAATTGGGCATTTCAAATTGGGGAGAAAAAGTGGAGGAAATAAAAAAAATTAAAAATAAAAATAGAGTTGCGGGTTTGCTCAAATGAACAAAATGACACCACAGCAAACCTAAAGATACTTGCAAAAATCACTTGAATGAATGAATGAACGTTACATTTATATAGCGCTTTTCTGACATTACACTCAAAGTGCTTTACACAGGGAACAGGGGACTCTCCTCAAACTCCACCAGTGCGCAGCATCCACCTGGATGATGCAACGGCAGCGATAGTGTGCCAGTATGCTCACCACACACCAGCTATTGGTGGAGAGGAGAGAGTAGAGTGATACAGCCAATTAATGGATGGGGATTATGAGGAAGCCATGATTGATAAGGGCCAACGGGGGGAATTTGGCCAGGACACCGGGGATACACCCCTACTCTTTTCGAGAAGTGTCCTGGGATTTTTAATGACCACTGAGAGTCAGGACCTTGGTTTAACGTCTCATCTTAAGGACGGTGCCTTTATACAGTATATTGTCCCCATCACTATACTGGGGCATTAGGACCTACACAGTCCACAGGGTGAGCACCCCCTGCTAAACTCCCTAATACCTCTTCCAACAGCAACCTTTGTTTCTCCAGGAGGTCTCCCATTCAGGTACTGACCAGGCTCAACCCTGCTTAGAACTAGTATAGTGGTATGAGCTTTGCATGGGCAAGCACCACTTGCGTTTTTGTAAGAAAATGTAAAAATCTAGTTATTTTTGCAGTTGCATTTCTTACTACTAGTGGTGCCCACTTTACATTCAAAATTAAAATTAAATTCCTCAATCATTGTGTAATCAATCTAATACTCATTTCCTGACAGGAATGGAGAGCAGTCACTTAGTTGATTATTGTTCTCTGCATTTATTTGTTGTGTTTAATCTACAGATATCAGAGCAGAAAGAAATGGACAGTGTTCTCCCAATGAAGAGGTTTGCAGTGTTGGCTCTGGTTTTTCTGGTGTCCAGTGTGAGTGAGGGACGTGTTCTGAGTAAATGTGAGTTGAAGGACCAGCTTGAAGCCACTCAGTTTAAGGTGATTAAGTGCATGGGAGGCAAAATGACCGTCGAAGATCTCATCGCCAGACGTGAGTATGACCATTTGACAAATGCCCAAAGCCCCTCTAAAACCAGCAAACCAGACCAGCTAAGACCAGCAAAGCAGCTTAGGATGGTTTTTCTCTTTTCCTCTCAGTTGTTTGTACTGTAGAAAACACTTCAGGGTTCAACACCAGCCTCATCACCAGCATCCAGATCAACCAAGATCAGATCAGACCTCCATTCCATTCTTCTCCCAAACCAAAAGAGGAAGATCCTTCAGCAAAACAAGAAGATGATGAGAAACTCGAAGAGGAACACATAATCCCTGTTGAACCACAAAGAAGCCCCAAGCAAAGGCCTGGAAGACCTGTCCCAGAGGGAAACATAATTTCCTCAGAGACCCAAGAAGGAAAGGATGATTTCTGGACATGGCACCACAGTCTGTTCCCAAAAAAGTCCCCTGCTGAGTCTTCTGGAAGCAGTTCAGAGGAGTCATCTGAGGAGGACAGTTCTGGAGACAGCTCAGAAGAAGAGTGTGACAATGGGATCGCATGGAAGCAGTTTGGAATCTTCCAGCTGAGCGATCGCCTGGCTTGTGATTCTGGATCTAGTGGAACTTTGAACATCTGTCGTTTGGGGTGCGGTGGTGAGTATTGGTGCTCAGAACAGATGGGTGTTTCTTCAACTTTAAGGAACTTTACTTTAATTTTGTGTGGTTTATTCTTCTTGAAAGCTCTCATTAATGATGACATCACTGATGACATCACCTGCTTGAAGACTTTGGTGGAAAGCCGTGGCAAGTTGTAAGTTCACACACACACAAACAAGTGCATCAATGCATGTACCTGTGTACTATCACTTGCAAATTTATCCCAAATATCTTCTTTGCAGAGGTGGTTTTAGTCCCAAGAAGAGATTCCTCGCCAAGATGTGTGTACAAACACCAAACACTGTGATTATAAACACTTTCTTCAGCACTGAGCTTGTATAATGTGTTTTATATGTTACAGGATGGCAATGCTGTTTATGAAGGAGTGTCGGTCTGTCCTCCCGTCTGAGTACTTTGCTGAGTGTTCTTAAAACATCCATATGGATGAAGCTTCTCCATAAGTTGGCTTGATCAAGAAACTTCTCCAGCTTCTGGTAGAGCAGTTTACCACTCACAGGAGACTCAGAAGTTACATTTTCACATCTTTAAGACCCCATGAAATCAAAATTGGGGGTTAAGTTTTGTTGCTTTTAGTCTGTGTATTTTAGCTTTGATGTCATCTGTATGCAAATATACTCCTAAAAGTTGACTAAATTAGCTTTTAGCAGATAAATAATACACACTAAATGACACTCTTTCTTTGTCTTCCTGGGTTAGGAACCAAAAACAATGAAGACTTATAGGCATGCCCCAACTTGCTGTTTCAATAGGTAATATGTCGATTTAGGAAAGAAACTGCACTAGTCAAATCATTAAATAAGGTCTTTAAGGCTTTACCTTCTCAAGATTTATTTCAGATAAATGTGAAAAAGATCTAATATTCGACCCTTTACAATCCTGTTTTCTTGCACTTCAAACCTTTTGCCACTTCCTGGTTTCATCTAGATATTCACAGTATATCTGTCTTAGATCTAGCTCTGTTATCTAGCTCTATGATCTTAATCAAATCTGTTTTTATTGGCCCCTTGAAGTTCCCGCTTAGTACCCAACCTGAATCCTTAGATTACCTCTGTAGTAACTGTCAAACAAAGTTCCTGCCAAGATCATAAAGGAAAATATGAGATAAATATGTTCCAGCATCCTCCTGCTTGAATGACTGTGATTCCACCGACATTACTGGTGTAATGGTACGTGTGCACTGGTGTGGAAATAATCTGCTCAACACCACCTAAACAACCTGATGCTTTAATGGTGTATCTGTATAATGTATAACAAGTGTGGTATTCTTTAGTATGGTTAATGAATACTTTCAATATTCAGTATGTCAATAAAGTCATCATATGTGTCCAACCTGGTCTGAATCACCTTAGTATAACTACATTTTTACAAAATAATTTTTATGTAGCTTGTTGTACATACTGTATCACAGCCCTTTCATGGTGAAATGAACACTAGAGGCGCTACAGCAACAATAACTTTTATTCCCTTTCACACAAATCACGAGTAAAACGGCAGATTATCAGTTCACAAACACGTACTTTTTGCCCTGTTCCTCACACAATGATATCTTATGACATCGAAATACTTTTACTATAGCGCATGACTTGTAAGGCGATACATTTTAACATTTGCATTACATAACCAACTATATTTACACACTTGTTCGAGAGCGATTCACAATCAGTCACAGTCTATAGCTACAACGAAAGTGTGCAAACTGCATTTAAAATGTGAAATTATTTTAGTAATATATAACTATGCGATTTAATTTCTGAATCCACTAGCAACTCAAGCATTAGATCATAATTTATGACAGATGTCACTTCCTTAAATCGCATTAAAGCAATTGGCCTCCACCCAGTGTTTTTCACCTTTCATTTGCATAAAGTTTAAATTAGAGCTTCCTTAAATTTTCTTAATCCCCATTAATGCATTTACCATTAATACAGCATAAACACTTGCGTGAACGGTGGATACTTTTTAATGTGTCCATCCGGAGTCATTGCACTGACGCACACTTCACTAACAGACACAGCACCAGAGCCCTTCTACCAAGATGAGTCTTCAAGCTTAGCATAAAAATAGCATAATGCAGCGGTCATAATACTCTCCTATGATAGATAATGTACAAAACAAGCCCAGATGGGACTTGTAAGGTGCATTTTAATTCCCACAGAAGCAAGTCAAGTGTTAACTATCACCAAAATGCAGAAAGAGGCATTTTTGTCTGGAAGCGCTTTTCATGTGGAGTTCAAAGCTCAGGCGTTGATGCTCTGACGCGAATCATGAACGCAGCTTCACGATTGCTGTAACAAAGCGGATAGTCACAGTCTACCGGCAGATTAATATTGTGGAGGATGAGAGTTTAAGAGATGTAATGCCCATTGCAATGAATATGCAACCTATGTGGGGAACTAGTTCAAGCTCCTACTTACACTTTGGGAAACGTTTATTGTTACTTGAATTGGTGATATTTTAGTGCATTTCTTGTGAAAGGCTTTGTTTGGAAAATGTTTATAAAGCATTATATTGTTACATATTGTTTTATTTTCTTTCCTAAGAAAGTAAGTATATATAGTGTAAAATTTCAGTACTTTCAAAATCTGCGATTAATCGCGATTAACTACAAAAATATGCGATTAATCGCGATTAAACTTTTTAATTGACTGACAGCACTATAACGAAATCTAACAGACTCCAAATGAATGGCATTTTCTGACAAACTGTATGTTTGGACAGATATTGTAAAGCCCCTTTCGACATTTAATCACATGCAGGATATGAATTATAGATATTCTATTTTCACTAGTAAATTTTCACAATGATCTGTCATTCACTCCTGTTCAAAATGCAATTACAGATATCTATTCTACTGGATAATTAAGTTCTTACTAGTTGAAATTTCAAATACACAAATCAGCTGTGTACTTCTTACAAGTAAAATGTTTTATTTTTTTATATCAATAATTACATTGTTCCTAGTGCAAATGCCCATTCCTGAGATCAACAATGGAATAACAACTAGTAAAAATGCTTTTTTTATATTTGCTTTATCTATTTGGTTTTCACTAGTAGAAATGTCAGTTTCAGATATCTGTTATGTGATTGTAACTATTAAAAATACATTTTCAGATATCTTTAATTACTCTTCTATTTATTGATGTCTGGAATCCCAAATCTACCATGTTAAAATACATTTACAGATATCAAAAATAGCAGTAATGTCATCATTTTTGAAAAATAAAAATGCTTTCTCTAGTGAAAACCTTAATTACTGATATCAACGTAGCATTTTTACTAGCAGTAAATCCATTAATGATATCAAGAAACAGCATTTTAACTAGTGAAAACGTAATTGTAGATATCTATAATTCATTTCCTGCACCTGATTAAATGTAAAAAGGGCTTGTAATAGAAGTAGATGTTATCACATTTACAGATATAAAAAAATAGCATTTTTACTAGTTGCATTTCATTTGTTGATATCAGGAATAGGTGTCGGTACCAGTAACAAATATTGTATTGTATTGTAATAATTATTGGTCTAAAATGTTGTACTACATTTTTACTAGTGAGAAGTGCGTACTGTTGCCGATATGTGTATTTGGAATATCAACTAGTAAGAAATTAATTATAAATATCTGTAATTGCGTTTTGAACAGGAGTGAATGACCATTATTTACTAGTGAAAATGATGTTACAGATATAAAGAATGGATATGTTCATTTTTGTTAAGGAAAAACGCTTTTACTAGTGAAAACCCAAATTACTGATATCAAAATGTAGCATTTTTACTAGCAGTAAATCCATTGATGATATCAAGAAATAGCATTTTAACTAGTGAAAACTGAATTGTAGATATCTATAATTCATATCCTGCACCTGATTAAATGTCGAAAGGTCTTGTAATAGAAGTAGATTTTATCTGTATATCTGTTTCTATACAACCACTCCACAAAACAATATACCATCTGTCCACCACCACAGCTTATACATAACAGTGGAAAACTCATTTTGATTTACTGTCACTAAAAATACTGTCAAAACAAACCTAAGGGCTCACACTGTTCTTCCATTCACAGATATTTTAACAGAACCAGATTTCTGCTTTATTTATAAAGAACTGCACTTGAACCCATCTTCACTGTGCAATAGATGAAATAGACATATGACATAATCATTTCAACATTTGTTAGTTTGTTGGCACACACAGATCAGATGGCATAGACATCTACTGAGATAAACTGAAATCAGAGATTTATAACACAACATTTTTAAACCATTTCGTTCCCTACAAGTCCTGACACTCTTTACAGCGCCATAATGACCTCTCTGTGGTTTTCGAGCGGCCTGTGGACGGCCCGGAGATGACCACTTATTCTCAGGTCATTTGGAAAAGGTGCCAGGAAAGGCTTTGCAAAACAAGGAACAAATAGAAAAGCAGTCAACTGAAAATACGAAATGGAAAGTTAATAATTCAGTATAGTTTTTGTGCCTCTCTGGAACATCCTAATGTTGGCTAACCGCAAAATTCTATTTACATGTAAGTGGAATATTTCATATATTTTCTGCTTGAAATTTGGCACTTGGGAAAAAACATCTTTTAAAGTATTACCAGCTTTAATACAAATTTAAAGGGAAAAATAACCAATACCTTTAAACTTAAATGCAATATCATACATAATTTCATGCTTATTTATTTGTGTGTGTGTGCGCCAAAGATATTAAGGTATTATATTACACTATTTCGCCTACTGCATTTAAAGGCAATGTCTACAAACCTGGTGTTAAAAATACTTACACTATTGTTTGTTAAATAAGATGGAATAGTTTAAGCTCCTAAACCAAATTCTTTTACAGAGAAAAAATTAGAAACATTTAATTGGCATACTTCAGAACTGATGGCAACATATGTGGACAGTTAGACTAAGTTATGATTTTTTTTTTAAAATAATACCAAGCTAAAAAAAGTCAGATTTTTTTTTAATCAAATTGTTTATTATGCTTCCAGTAGTGTTGGTTATTCATGTTTTTGAGACGTTACAGACATTACATCAGAAATTAGCATAATTAATTCTGATTCAAAGTAATGTCCAGCATCATCCAATCACTGCCAACCAGTGTTGGGGGTTACGTGATAAAGGTAACGTGTGTTACGTAATCAGATTACTTTTATCGAGTAACGAGCAGAGTGATGCAAATGTTTATATTTTAGACCATAATATCTAAGTTATTTTTTTAAATAAGTAACGTGTTGCTTTTGTACACCTCTCCTTTCCCCATATTGTGATAAATCAGGAGTAAAAGTGGGCAAAATTCGAGGAGAGGCATGATGGGCATTGTAGTTCTAGAGAGTGGGAGGCTTACTAGAAATGTTCAATGAAGTTGTAGTATGTTTGAGCATGATGGGCATTGTAGTGTGTGCATGATGGGCATTGTAGTGTGTGCATGATGGGAATTGTAGTGTGTGCATGATGGGCATTGTAGTGTGTGCATGATGGGAATTGTAGTGTATGCATGATGGGCATTGTAGTGTGTGCATGATGGGAATTGTAGTGTATGCATGATGGGCATTGTAGTGTATGCATGATGGGCATTGTAGTGTATGCATGATAGGCATTGTAGTGTGTGCATGATGGGCATTGTAGTGTATGCATGATGGGCATTGTAGTGTGTGCATGATGGGCATTGTAGTGTGTGCATGATGGGAATTGTAGTGTGTGCATGATGGGCATTGTAGTGTGTGCATGATGGGCATTGTAGTGTGTGCATGATGGGCATTGTAGTGTATGCATGATGGGCATTGTAGTGTGTGCATGATGGGCATTGTAGTGTATGCATGATGGGCATTGTAGTGTGTGCATGATGGGCATTGTAGTGTGTGCATGATGGGCATTGTAGTGTATGCATGATGGGCATTGTAGTGTGTGCATGATGGGAATTGTAGTGTATGCATGATGGGCATTGTAGTGTGTGCATGATGGGCATTGTAGTGTATGCATGATGGGCATTGTAGTGTATGCATGATGGGCATTGTAGTGTATGCATGATAGGCATTGTAGTGTGTGCATGATGGGCATTGTAGTGTATGCATGATGGGCATTGTAGTGTGTGCATGATGGGCATTGTAGTGTGTGCATGATGGGAATTGTAGTGTGTGCATGATGGGAATTGTAGTGTATGCATGATGGGCATTGTAGTGTGTGCATGATGGGCATTGTAGTGTATGCATGATGGGCATTGTAGTGTGTGCATGATGGGCATTGTAGTGTGTGCATGATGGGCATTGTAGTGTGTGCATGATGGGCATTGTAGTGTGTGCATGATGGGCATTGTAGTGTGTGCATGATGGGAATTGTAGTGTATGCATGATGGGCATTGTAGTGTGTGCATGATGGGCATTGTAGTGTGTGCATGATGGGAATTGTAGTGTATGCATGATGGGCATTGTAGTGTGTGCATGATGGGCATTGTAGTGTATGCATGATGGGCATTGTAGTGTGTGCATGATGGGCATTGTAGTGTGTGCATGATGGGCATTGTAGTGTATGCATGATGGGCATTGTAGTGTGTGCATGATGGGAATTGTAGTGTATGCATGATGGGCATTGTAGCGTGTGCATGATGGGCATTGTAGTGTGTGCATGATGGGCATTGTAGTGTATGCATGATGGGCATTGTAGTGTGTGCATGATGGGCATTGTAGTGTGTGCATGATGGGCATTGTAGTGTATGCATGATGGGCATTGTAGTGTATGCATGATAGGCATTGTAGTGTGTGCATGATGGGCATTGTAGTGTATGCATGATGGGCATTGTAGTGTGTGCATGATGGGCATTGTAGTGTGTGCATGATGGGAATTGTAGTGTGTGCATGATGGGAATTGTAGTGTATGCATGATGGGCATTGTAGTGTATGCATGATGGGCATTGTAGTGTGTGCATGATGGGCATTGTAGTGTATGCATGATGGGCATTGTAGTGTGTGCATGATGGGCATTGTAGTGTGTGCATGATGGGCATTGTAGTGTGTGCATGATGGGCATTGTAGTGTGTGCATGATGGGAATTGTAGTGTATGCATGATGGGCATTGTAGTGTGTGCATGATGGGCATTGTAGTGTATGCATGATGGGCATTGTAGTGTGTGCATGATGGGCATTGTAGTGTGTGCATGATGGGCATTGTAGTGTATGCATGATGGGCATTGTAGTGTGTGCATGATGGGAATTGTAGTGTATGCATGATGGGCATTGTAGTGTGTGCATGATGGGCATTGTAGTGTATGCATGATGGGCATTGTAGTGTATGCATGATGGGCATTGTAGTGTGTGCATGATGGGCATTGTAGTGTGTGCATGATGGGAATTGTAGTGTGTGCATGATGGGCATTGTAGTGTGTGCATGATGGGAATTGTAGTGTATGCATGATGGGCATTGTAGTGTGTGCATGATGGGAATTGTAGTGTATGCATGATGGGCATTGTAGTGTGTGCATGATGGGAATTGTAGTGTATGCATGATGGGCATTGTAGTGTGTGCATGATGGGAATTGTAGTGTATGCATGATGGGCATTGTAGTGTGTGCATGATGGGAATTGTAGTGTGTGCATGATGGGCATTGTAGTGTGTGCATGATGGGCATTGTAGTGTGTGCATGATGGGCATTGTAGTGTATGCATGATGGGCATTGTAGTGTATGCATGATGGGCATTGTAGTGTATGCATGATAGGCATTGTAGTGTGTGCATGATGGGCATTGTAGTGTATGCATGATGGGCATTGTAGTGTGTGCATGATGGGCATTGTAGTGTGTGCATGATGGGAATTGTAGTGTGTGCATGATGGGAATTGTAGTGTATGCATGATGGGCATTGTAGTGTGTGCATGATGGGCATTGTAGTGTATGCATGATGGGCATTGTAGTGTGTGCATGATGGGCATTGTAGTGTGTGCATGATGGGCATTGTAGTGTGTGCATGATGGGCATTGTAGTGTGTGCATGATGGGCATTGTAGTGTGTGCATGATGGGAATTGTAGTGTATGCATGATGGGCATTGTAGTGTGTGCATGATGGGCATTGTAGTGTGTGCATGATGGGCATTGTAGTGTGTGCATGATGGGCATTGTAGTTCTAGAGAGTATGAGCCATGCTTATCAGTGATGGGCAGAGCACAACAAGTCTTCTTTTAGCCCACCCTGAGATTTATGTTTTAAAAATGGCAAATTATTACTGGTAAAGGAATGTAAATCTGAACGCTTCAGTGGAATCCAGTTGTACTTATCATTTGCAGCGGTGCATTTTTTTGTGCACTGGAGCTTAAATGAGCAGCCGTCATAAACTTTGCTATTGTAATGACAATCCCAGCAAGAGTTAAGAAATGTGTTCTCATAAGGCAACAATTTGTCAAAAATGTAACATTCGGGTAAGTGATACTTTGATTCTTGTGATTCATTCATGTAGGCTGCATTTAAAAGTGTGCAAACATGCATTTTCGTGGTATATTATAGCACAGGCATAAACCTGAGAAGTCTTCCCGTGGGCATGGCATGATTACACAGTTAAATACAATGTGGAATGATCGCTGACTGTTTATGCATCCGAACTGATTTGTTTTAAAGCTGTCCGTAACTACTTCTCTAGGATCAGTTTGTATCCGAAATGCTCTGTGTTAAAGCATTTAACATTAACATTTGGTTGAGTGAAACGCGGTTGATTCAGGTGTAAATACACGCTGCATTAAAAAAATCAGTAAACGCGTTTGGGCAGAGGGATTATAAGACTAGTCTTCCACTGGCCACGACATGATACACAGGGTGAAATACTTGCTCAATTCACTGACTTATGCAGCCAAAATGCTCTGTGTTACAGCTCCCCATAACTGGGAGAATGGGATGAGAAAAGCTGACTCTGGATCAGTGGCTCCGAGCAATGTTCTACATGGTTTGTGTACGCAGACAAAATGTCTTAATTTCTTAAAATATTAGACATTTTTGTTCTATAATAAACAAGTAATTTGATTAGAGAAACAAAGTTATGAAGACATTTTGGTAGCATTAAAAACGATTCCATTCAAGTTGTATCAACATGCGTGTTTGCTGTTGTATGCGATCAACCAGTGGCGTCTGTACGCACCGTGGATCAACTCAAAACAAGCGTGCACTGAGATGACTTAAGTGAATATATATATATATATATATATATATATATATATTATCTCTTCGATATTGTTGTTCAGCTTTTAGTAGAATTTACTACTAAGCCTCTCCCTTAAGACCTTTCTAATTTAAATTCAAATATAAACATCTCAAGATTATTATTGCATATCTTTATCCTTATTCTCTCTATAATGTTGTGACACTTTATCTGCCAGGAGATGATTGGAGATGATTTCAAACACACATCTCCCACCCACAGAGTGTCACACATGAAAACGTTATGTGATAACATCATCATTCAGTGTGTGATTAGATTAATCATCATCCACTGTGGGATTGAAATGAAATGAGATTGGCTCATCTGAACTTGCTCAAAGACAGAACTGATGCTCCTCTCTGCCGGATTATTTATTTAAGCTTCTAATTTAGATTTCAAACAGATTTAAAATATATATATATATATATTTGAAATTAAACCATTTCAAAGGAACTTTAAAGCAATATTAACTGAGGTGGGCGTACTTGGACTTCGGATGCCATGATTGGTTGAAAAATGCAATAAGTGTGAAGGGAATTATCGCACACACTCAAATTAATGCAAAATAAGTGTGTTAGTAATTAGTAATTTTTCTGGAAGATAATGTTTGTACATGACGGATGTTTGTTTAGGGTTATTTATGTTGGAGGAATTGTTTAACCAATGTTAAATACAGTGTCGTAAGCCTTGCAGTGTCAGAAAGGTAATCTTAAAGGTGTCTTTAACTACTATGTACTTAAGCAGTTGATACAATGTACTTATTATATCCAAGTGAGCTTTATTGTCATTCCGCTATATGTAGGGAACGAAATGTCGTGCCTCACAGGACCACGGTGCTACATATATAAACATATTACACATTGACTTATCTAACTTATTTGAGAAGTAATCTAACTGTACATGTAATATACATGTAGTATACATATACTTTACATATACTTTCAACATATACTTTTGGTTTACAGACAATTAACACACGTAGTGCAACAGTACAGAAAAACAGTGCAAAAGAAACATTCATTGCAAACAGTACAAGTGGAAACAGTGCAATAGGACATTAAGGGCATGAGGACGTTAATACTTAATATACACAGGAAATGTAGATGTAAACATATGTGTTTCCCTGGTGAGCCTGAGTAGCAGCGAAGATGTTAAAGTGCCCAGTGTGTATAACTGAGAGAGAGAGAGAGAGAGAGAGAGAGAGAGAGAGATAGAGAGATGAGAACACACACATAGTATTGCACATAAGAATTTTATACAGTTCTTAAAAGGAACAGTCCTTGTAGAAGAATAGCAGAAAGAGGTTATGTGTCTATTGAAGTGCGAGTGGGGGGTTTCTGAATCAAGAGGTGGCGGAGGGGGGGGGGGGGGGGTCGGAGTCAGAGGGGGAAGGGGTGATTGGTATTGAGGGCTCTCACAGCCTGGGGGAAGAAGCTATTGAGTAGTCTGGCAGAGCGGGCTCGGATGCTCCAGTACCGTCTTCCTGATGGTAGGAGCTGGAAGAGACTGTGGGAGGGATGGGTGGGGTCCTTCACAGTACTGGTGGCTTTGCTGGAGCACCGTGCAAGAAAATGTCCACGATAGAGGGGAGAGGGACACCAATGATCTTTGCGGCTGTATTCACTGTTCGCTGTAGGGTTTTGTGGTCTGTGGTGCTGCAGTTCTCATACCAGGCAGTGATGCAGTTGGTCAACACACTCTCAATGGTGCCCCTGTAGAATGTGGTGAGGATGGGTGGAGGGAAATTTGCTCTTTTCAGCTGGCGCAGGAAGTGGAGGCGCTGCTGGGCCCTCTTGGATATTGATGTAGTGTTAGTGGTCCAGGTGAGATCCTCTGTGATGTGCACCCCCAGGAATTTAGTGCTGCTGACTCTCTCCACGATCGTGCCGTCGATGGTCAGTGGGAGGTGGTCAACAGAGTTTCTCCTGAAGTCCATCACAACCTCCTTTGTCTTCCCTAAATGGAGGGACAGGTTGTTAGCACCACACCATTCAAGTAGTTGGGCCACTTCCTATCTGTAGAGTGTTTCATCATTGTTGCTGACGAGGCCTACCACAGTTGTGTCATCCGCAAATTTGATGATGTGGTTGGAGCTGAACTTGGCAGTGCAGTCATGTGTCAGCAGCGTGAAGAGCAGCAGACTGAGCACACAGCCTTGGGGGGCACCTGTGCTCAGTGTGGTAGTGCTGGAGATGTTGCGGCCGACCCGGACTGACTGAGATCTTCATGTTAAAAAGTCCAGGATCCAATTACAGAGGGACGTGTTGAGGCCCAGCAAGTTCATCTTATTGATGAGCTGTTGTGGGATTATTGTATTGAATGTAGAGCTGAAGTCAATAAACAGCATTCTTACATATGAGTCTTTGTGTTCTAGATGATTCAGGGCCAGGTGGAGGGAGGAGGATATTGCATCGTCCGTAGAGCGGTTTGGATGGTATGCAAACTGGAACAGGTCGAGTGTAATAGGGAGACTGGATCTAATGTGATTAGTCAACATGTTGAATGCAGGAGAAATTGGCAGGAGTAAAGACCTGAGCGACTTTCACAAGTGCCAAATTGTTGTGGCCAGATGACTAGGTCAGAGCATCTCTGAAACGGCAAGGCTTGTGGGGTGCTCCTGGTCAGTAGTGGTGAGTACTTACCGACAGTGGTCTGAGGAAGGACAAACCACAAACTGGCGACGGGGTGTTGAGCACCCAAGGCTCATCAAAACATGAGGGCAACGAAGGCTATCCCATCTAGTCTGAACCTACAGAAGGTCTACTGTTTCTCAAGTCACAGAGAATTTTAATGACGGTTATGGGGAGGAATGTGTCTAAACACACAGTGCATTGCACCCTGTTGAGTATGGGGCTGTGTAGCCGCAGACAGTCAGAGTGCCCATGATGACCATTGTCCACCATTGAAAGTGCCTACAATGGGCATGCTAGCATCGAAACTGGACCTTGGAGCAGTGGAAGAAGGACGCCTGGTCCCATGAGTCCTGTTTTCTTTTACATCACGTGGACGGCTGTGTACGCTATGGGCAATGTTCTGCCGGGAAAGCCTGGGTCCGGCCATTCATGTGGACGTCAATTTGACATGTGCCACCAACCTCAACATTGTTGCAGACCAGGTACACCCCTTCATGGCAATGGTATTCCCTGATGGCATTGGCCTCTTTCAGCAGGATAATGCACCCTGCCACACTGCACACATTGTTTGGGAATGGTTTGAAGAACATGATGAAGAGTTCAAGGGGTTGCCCTTGCCTCCAATTTCCCCAGATCTCAATCCAATTGAGCATCTGTGGGATGAGCTGGACCAACAAGTCTGATCCACGGCGGCTCCACCTCGCAACTTACAGGACTTGAAGGATCTGCTGCTAGTGTCTTGGTGCCAAATACCACAGGACACCTTCAGGGGTCTTGTAGAGTCCATGCCTCTGCGGTTCGGCACTGTTTTGGCGGCATGCGGAGGACCAACATCATATTAGGCAGGTGATCATAATGTTTTGGCTCATCAGTGTATATATACAGTGTGTGGATGTTCTCTTGTCCATTGTCTAGAGAATTTCCGTCTTTAATAAAGTCTGAAGGACAAAACAATTGCATAACTGTTAGTCCATTCAATTAGTTCACAGGGAAATTACCAACACAATAGTCAGAAGAAGAAAGAAAGTTGTATGAGAGTAATAAATAAATGTGGGCAGCTGTTAAGCTTGTTAAATGTGTGCATTTGTGTGTGTGTCCACTCTGTTTAAATGCATTACAGAATTAAAACAGAACCCAAATAAACAGACTAAAACACAGACACACAGTAAACTTCTTAGAGTCATCCTTGGAGAGTCTGTTCTGTGTTATCAATATGTCAACCTGGTCTCATTGACTCACATTACTATACCCACATTTTTGCGTAATGATTTTTACGTGGCTCGTTGTAGGTATCGTATGTAGTGTTTCCTAGGGGCGCTATAACAACAATTACTTTTATTCACTTTCACACAAATCACGAGTAAAATGGTAGATTATCAGCTCATAAACACTTGCTTTTTGCTCTGTTGCTCACACAATGCTATCTTGTGACATCAAAACATTTTGCCCTAGCACATAAGGCGATACATTTTAATGTTTGAATTACACAACCAACTACATTTACAAGTTTGTTCTCATGATCAAATTGTGTGGTAGCTCAGCTGATAGAACGTTACACTTTCGATTCTTGTAAGAGTCCTGAAGAGCATGTGAGTCGACACGTGATCCAAAAGTGTCATAGAAGCTCCACAAAATGATGTGGTTGTGTTTTTCATCTCGCATTTGCTTTATAATGACACTATTGGTTAGGTTTAGGTTTATGGTTTTGGGTAGGGAGGTAGGTAGGTTTGGTTGATTGAAAACTCAAATGAGCATTAACTTTAAAAACCTTAACTGTTTGGGAGAAAATGTAACTCTCTTTTAGTGCCACACAGTGGACATTTCATCTCGGAACTGCCGTGATATGCGTAACAAACATGCACAATGCAAGCAGGAATAGCTGCAGGCTGGAGATCAAAAATTGGGGAGGAATCTCAAAAAGAGGGTGGGGCTAATCTAGAAGGGGTGGGGTTAATCCACTCACTTCCACTCACGGTCAGGGGAGATTTAAGGTACCTCTGGGCCCATAAACTCGCTGTTCCGCGGAGGCCCCCTTCTAGTTGTTGAGCACGGCGGGTGGGTGGGTGCGTTGGGGTTGTGTGCTGGTGTTAGTGGAACTGCTGTGGAACAGCATTTCACGGTTGTGCACCGTGTCCATGTCAACAACTCCATCTCAAGCTGAAAGCTATTAGACTCACTCATCCCGTAAACATGGATAGGGGAAAATGGGGTGGATGAGCAGGGCACCTTGGGAGTTGTGGGTCCCTGGGCTTCAGCCCATGTAAGCCCATGCATTTAGGTTAGGGGCTCCCTATATAAATGCACCTATAGGCTCCCTATATAAGTGGTTGGGAGCGACCGCCCCTTTTTGGAGCTCTGCTTGCAACTATATTCTTCTTGCAAAACGCTGTAAAGAGAAAAAAACTGTCCACTTAAAAATTTTGAAGTGTAACAGGAACAAAATGCAAAAACATTCAAAGGGGTGTACAATTTCTGAAAGCCCAGTAATAAAGGGCTTGACAGTAAAAATTCACCCAGCATAAAATTTTTAGCAGGAAATGTCAATGTGATTAAAGCAGCATTCCACTCAAGGCCATACTTATGACAAGAGGGATCTAGTGACATGGGCAGCTTTCAGCTTTAGCTTTAGCACCACAGCTTTATCAGACATGAACAGACAGACTCGAACACATAATGAAGGACAGAAACAGGAAGTGATGGACTGATATTTGGAGTCTCCCTCCATCATAGTGCACAGATTAAAAAGAGGAGAGTGCTTGTTTGAAAACACATCCTCTTGTCTCAGGTATTTTAATGCAGGCAAAACTGAGGAAATAACATCTTAATTAGAGTGGAGAGAGAGTGCACACACACATACACACACACACGTTAACCTGAAGACAGTGAGCTTGTAATGAAGTGGATGAGAGAAAGAACCATTGCACAGTGTTAAACAGGACTAATCGGGGTTAAGACTGCAGGTGCCAAAAGAGACAGACCAGCAAAGAGAAAAAGAAATAGAGAAATACAGAAGCAAACAAGATTAGACCAGACTACAGCCAACTTGGCTGGGAAAACAAAAGACCCGCGATGGGGCAAAACCAAGCCAAAAAATAAACTGGATAAACAAACCAAGGAAAAGAAAACCGGACAGGAAGCACTGGAACTGAATCAATAATACAGTGCTTAACCGACAGGACAAGACGGGAGAAATGACAACAAACCAACACAGACAAGCACACACAAGGGGAATATAAAGGGAAGGAAATGAGGAGGGTAATGAGGAGGGTAGGTGGAACAAAAAACAAGGTAACTAGGTAAACGAGAGGGCAGGGTATCACCACAGACATGAGTGCACATGGCAATGAGAAAACACAAAGCCATGTGCACTCACACAACACTAGTGTCAGGATCCAGCCACAACTATAAACAAGACTAACCAAAGTGGCGGGATCCTGACACTAGATACACAAGACAGGTGTCAGGTCCCGACAATGAAGAAAAGACTTAACTTTAGTGTCGGGAACCTGACATAAGTATAATTTTGATTACAGATCTGCTTCTCAGTCAAAACCTGGCAGCATCAAATCTGTATTAATGCATCATATCTAACAATAATTCAGTGTAGACTTGGAAACAACTAAGAAATGTTCTTTTTACCTCTAATAATTTTTTCCCTTTTATCTGGATTAACCGTGTATGTATACTCTATGTAGTAATTATACATGTTAAAAAGGTCTTCATTCACAGAATGCAACATCCACAACAGGCAATTAGGCAAAGACATGTGTGAAGCAGTGGTTTCCTTACAGGATCAAAGACATGTTTAATTTTCTCGGGCCACACTCAACCCAAAGCAGCTCTCATGGGGACAGATTGCCCTCAATATGAGAGCTTGATTCTGAGGGACGATTCTGCCTCCCGTGCCCTCCCATTCGTCTCCTCTGTGTTAAGTTCTGAAGGACCACACGAGGATGCACGGCAGGGCCGCAAGGTAGAGATGGAAGAATCCAAGGAGGATTTTGCGCCGGTGCAAGCCCCACTAGCCCCTCAATTTTCCCACGCAGCGTCCTCACCAGTGCAGTATGCATGCGACAAACTCCAGCCCTCTATTGGAGAGCATTGTCTGGTCACATTCTGCAGTTCTGATGGCGGAGATGATACCATGTCCCTCACAGCATCAGACATGGGCGAATGGTCCACGGAGGATGTCGCCACCCCTTCCCCCAGTGAGGGTGAGGAACATGCACAGGCCACTGACAGAGAGCTCCTTTGCATCCTCACATGGGTGGTTGAGGAGCTTGGTATTGAGTAGTCCCCTCCAGAGGAGCCGGTAAAGTCCCGCCTGGACAAGTAGTCATTAAGGCGGCCGTCGCCAGCAGACTGCGGCCAGGAAAACTGCACCATTTTTCCGGAGGTCCACACAAAGTTTAAGAAGACCTGGTGCACGCCCTACTCATCTCGTGTCTAGATCGGAGGAGCTGCAGTTCTGACCATGCAGAGGAGAAGGGATATTTGAAGCTTCCCCCATTGAAGAGACGGTTGCAGCCCATCTCTGCCCAACTACCGCTATAGGATGGAAGTCCCGCCCCACCCACCCCTCCAAGCCGTGTCGACTGATGTCCACACTGCCTGGACGAGCATATATGGCGGCGGGCCAGGCCGGCTCTCCATAGCATGGCAGTGCTTCAAGTCTTCCAGGCCAAGCTTCTCAAAATGTAGTTGAGGCGCAAAAGCAGTCACAATCAATAAAGCAGTTTTGCAGAAAAGAAGCGCTTATTCTCATCCGACCTGCTCCCACTCTGCTTTGAGCCAGCACCCGGTGAAGAACCCAACTCCCGCTGCCTCAGCGCTGCCAAGAGATACCGCTGAGCCATCGGTGAGACCAAGTAAAAAACCCTCCCAGGCAGCAGCCACATTCCTGACTGGCTCTGGCTCCAAAGAAAGCCAGGTTTGACACTCGCTGTTCCACTCTCCCTCCCCACCAATGTTCGTCGGGACCGGGATGTTATGCAAAATGTTGTTTCTGTGTTTTGTGTACAAATAAAAAATGCTTTAAAAAAAAAGAGAAAAGCCCTCGTTGCGGCTGCACGAGACGCACATACATTCTCAAAGAAAGGGCTCAATTTCTCCTCACGCTTCTCACACCCCACATACTATGCTCAACCGCTTCCCTATAGCAAGCAGCACTTTATCTCCTATAGCGAGCGAACTGATCCACCCGCTGCCTCACTATGCAGACGAGTGGTGAGCTCTCACAAGTGTGTCAGATTGGGTGCAAAAAACGATGGAACATGGTTCTACAATCCAGTTTGCACGCCGGTCACCTCGCTTCAACGGCATTCTACCATTCATGTTTCCGTCATGAGATGTGCCACCGTTATTGGCAGAAATTCACAATCTCCTCACAAAAAAATGCAATAGAAATTGTTACAGAATGCCATGCCCACAAAGGATTTTACAGCCCCTATTTTCTCATTCTGAAAAAAGACGGCAGGATTTGACCCATTTTAGATTTGAGACACTTGAATCGCGTACTTGCAAATTGCCTGTTCAAAATGTTAACTCAGAAACAGATCTTATCGCACATCCCCCCACAGAAGTGGTGTGTGTCAATAGATCTAAAGGATGCATATTTTTATGTTTGAATTATAGCGAATCACAGACTGTTCCTGAGATTCTCATTTGAAGGAACTGCATATCAATTCAAAATCCTCCCCTTTGGCATGTCTTTGGCTCCCCGCACATTAACGTAATATGTCGATGTGGCACTCACCCCATTGAAGATGAGCAGCATGCACATACTGAATTACTTGGCTCACAAGTGGCCGGCGAAATGCAAATACATGTTTCCCCCAGTACCTCTCCTTCACTCTGTCACCTGCAAAGTCTGAGAGGACAAGGAAACGGTTCTGTTGACTGTGCCGAAATGGCCCAACCAGTCCTGGTTTCCAGAAATGATTGAGATATTAGACGGCCCTCCATGGGAAATACCGCTGAGGAGGGATCTCCTCTCTCAAGCACGAGGCACAATTTGGCATCCCTAGCAGAGCACAGCGAATGAGCCAGAATTTTGCAGACTAGAGCACTGTCCACAAGACTAAAACGGCGTGTGTTTGCAGATTGGTGCTCCTCACGCAGCAAGGACCCAGTGAATTGCTCCATAGCGGATATTCTTACATGCCTTCAAGAGTGGCTGGATGCAGGTCTTACTCCGTCAATGCTTAAGGTCTATGTAGAGACTATATCGGCATTTAATGCCCCAGAGGCTGGCTCCTCTCTAGGAAGACATTATCTGATCATAAAGTTCCTTGGGGAGTGAGGTGCTTGAACCTCCCTCGCCCTGCTACAGTTCCAATATGAGATTTAAATCTGGTGCTGAGGGTGCTCACAAACCTTCCGTTCAAACCTTTGGAATCCGTTGAGTTGTGTGTGACAGTTCATGTCTGGAATTTAGACCAGGGCTTTCAAAGGCCACGATCAAACGCAAAAAAGGCTATGTGTCTAAGGTGCTTTCCACGCCATTTAGGGCCCAGGTAGTTCACCTACAAGCTTTCTCTCCCCCACCAATTAATTGGGATGAGGAGCAGTTAGCATATTTATTATGCCCTGTGCGGGCATTACACACGTATGTGGAGTGCACCCGCCAGTTTATGCTGTCACATCAGCTCTTTGTTTGTTATGGAGGATGCACAAAAGGCATGTCCATATCTAAGCAAAGGCTCTCTCATTGGATCGTTGACGTGATCGCCTTTGCCTATAATTCACAGGACGTGAAATGCCCTATTGGTGTGAAAGCGCATTGAATTAGAGGCATGGCCTCTTCATGGGCATGGACAAATGGTGTGTCCCTGCAGGACATATGCCTTGCAGCAGGATGATCTTCGCAAAACACATTTGTGAGGTTTTATAATCTAGACATGGCATCAATCCCTTCGCGAGTCCTCTCTGTCTAGAGAGTTTACTATCCTAACACCCAGTGGGTGAGCCCAAGCTCTTTTATTACGGGCGGGTTACCTGTTATAATTTTAATTCAAATCATCCAAATCACTCTCTCTAAAGTCACAATCACTTCCAATAAGAATAAACCTCCTTCCCAACCTCTGGTTATGAAGGGGTTAAATTTATACTGTGTGTATTATCTGACTCATATATATCCCCAGCCTAAGATTAACTTGCTGTCTGGTTGTCACCATTTGGGGTTATTTATTATTCTATACACTTGAAATATGTTGTAATAAGTCACTGCCCAGCGGGCCCATGACCTCATATACATATTCTTTTACAAGTGTTTATACCCTGGTGTATGTCTTGGGGTATGACATCATGTAGTGGGGCGTGATGGGACTCCGTTCCCCAAAAGCGTTTATCGCAATGTCGAGTGAACTGTAAACTCCTGTTACTCATGTAACCTCGGTTCCCTGAGATGAATGGAATGAGATATTGCGAAAGCTGGCCACACTACTACTTCAGAGTTTTGAGGCATGAGTGATGCGCTCTTGTCCATCAGTCAGAAAATTCTGAAGAAATGGTGATTGAGCGCCTGCTTATATAGACCAACTTTGCACCTAAAGGTGTGGGGCTCAAACACCATTGCCAGTCATAGGATTGCCATTATTATACAAGGGCTTCAATTAGGTCGTTGGAGAAGGAATTCTCCAAAAGCATTTACCGCAATGTTTCATTCCCTTGATTTCAGGAAACCAAGGTTACATGTGTAATTGGAGACATTTTCTGTCGGCTGTTTGGAATCAGAACTAGCAATGCCTGGTTCGCGACTGAATGACTCTTTTGAGTCGGTTCCTTTCAGTGAATTGATCAAATTGAATAGCAAAAAGTTTTGAGTCGGTTCGCGATTCAATTGTAATCATTCCAACAGCTCGAGCACACGGACTGAATCGTTTGGACCGGTTTCTCCCTCGGTAAAGCAGTAACGAGATACCAACAGGGAACAAACGTAGAGCTGGATGAGGTGTACCTACAATCCATTGAAGCAAACCTGCAAATGAATCATATCGTTTGTCAACAAAGAAAAATTCCATCAGTAAATTCAACACCTGCAGCTTTTGAACGACTCACTTCAGGCAAAGATATTTTCTGGAGGATTAAAAACTAACATTAAACGAAAAAACATAAAGTTTGTTTGTAGTTTACATGCTAAGTTAATTTTTTATTTATGGTGGTAGCACACTTAGATTAACTAGACGTCTATTTGATGTGCGTGTTTACATCTGGAAGATGTATTTTACATTGTTTGCTCATCTGCAATACATCTACAAGATGAATGTCAATGTCTCGGATGTCAATAAGACATTCAGCAGATGTCTATGAGATGTTTATGATTTAGAATGTTTGTTAATCTTATCTTTTTATTAGATGTGAATTAGATTGTGATGCTTTCCAGATCTTAAACATACTTCTTTCTGGTTTCTGATTGGCCCAAATCAGAAGAAACCACCCTCTGTGGTCTCAACTGAAATATGGCTCAGGTCCCTCATTCACTGTAAAGGCCTAGGTATACTTGAATTTTGATGCGAACGCTCAGCGTCTGTGCACAGTCGAATGCGAGCCTGTCATACATACTCCATATAACTGAGTGTGCGTACACAGGCGATTGGCACATATGTGCTACGACTGTTATGAGACACCGGACTTTCTCTTCAGGAGTTTAGACCCATAAAGATATCTTTATAATCCTTCAGACTTGAGTTATACAAATGCAGGTATCTCCAGACCTCCTCACTCATGCGCTCTTGACTTGCACGTCCACCGTTATTGTTTTTACCTTCATCTCCTGATGTTTAGCAGCAATTACATCTTCTATTGCTTTTTCGTGACAGCATCGGCTCAAAATGTAGACGTTGCCACCTTGTGGATGCAATAATTAGTGCAAATAACTCCCGACGCATGCACATTCTGCGCTTTCTTAGACGGTAAGAAAAATTGGGCTTCAGTGCTTGCGCACTCTGCTGATGACAAGATTTGCGTCATGTGTCCTGTCTAAGCGAAGTATACTTTGGGCTTTAAAACTGTGTCCCAAATGATGCTCTATACACTATACACTTACAATATACAGTATTCACATAGCCATATAGTGTAAGAATTTTCCCAAAAATGTAATATCGTCCCAAATGGAACACAAAGTTTTTTTTACTACACGGAAGCATTTACCGTATTTCAGCTAAAGGAAGTGACATTTAAAATGCATGCAATGTGTTGCTGCTAACTTTAGCGCGTTAGCCAACCTCAGTTCAACACTTGTATCTCAAACACGAACATATTCAGACAGCGTGGGGTGATGGTAAAGCATTCAAAGGTGCTGTCTTCACTGAAGTTTCGCTAGTTGCTACATTCTCCAAGAGGAATGCATATTTTATAAACTGAACTCCCCAACCAGTCACTGATTATGCAAATACAATTACTTCCTGGTTTCAGCGTGTGATCCGAACCCGGTTCTCCCACGTTGCTGACAGAGGAAGTTAAATGCGCTGGAGCCAATGCCTAAACGTCTGATGGTAGATGCCGCTTGTCAGTGAATGGGTGTAATGTGGCCGATCCTAGAGTACTGGAATTCTCGGAAACAACATGCTGAGCTCCTCTGTTTTCTTATTGGTGTTCAGTGTCTCACAAACAACTGAGAGGGAAAGAGAAAGTGCGTGTACATAGCTATAGTTTGGAGACAACACACTCTTGAGTGTATGTTTGAGTGTTTGCGTTACCGTTATGAGAGGAAGGACTGTCAAGTGTATTTGAGCACTATTGTAGAAGTAGATCTGGTGCTACTTTTCCCACTCACAAGGATGGCACAGAAGAATCCAGCAACACTTGCAGTGAAAAACTTTATTTGACTTAAAATGAATAACATAAACCAACGTGTTTCGGCACGTAGGCCTTCAAAAAAATAAATAAATAAATAATAAAAATACATGACATGCACATTTAAAACAACTCTGACCAATGAAAGCACACTTAAACAACCAATCATATTGGGCTCTGGAATTGAACCCCTACTAATTATTAGCTTAATTAGAGACGTGCATTACCTCAGTCATTCAATCAGTCAGACACTCATCTAATCACAGTGTGAGAATGGTGTTTCAGATAGACCACAATTCACTAGTACACCTCACAAATGACAATATTAAAAATATAGATGTAAAAAATATATATAAATCCAGACACAATATTTCAACGAGAAACATAAAAACATCAGAAATCAACAACATAAGTACAATAATGAATACAACAATTATTGTGAAAAATTCCCTCAAAGAAAAATCCTCATTCATCCCTCTTGGAAATACACTTTTAAAGTAAAAAATCCTTTTTCCTCATAAGATCAATATCCCCACCTCTCGTACTAGGTTTTATATGTTCAATACCCCAAAAGAAAAAGGATGATAATGGATGATTAGATTCATTAAAGTGCCTTGCAACAGGACTGTTTATCATTTCTTTTTATTGCGCTTCTGTCTTCTGTAATTTCTGTTGGAGATGTTTCTCCAACATAAAGCTTTTACATGAACATTGAATAATGTAGATCACATTTCTAGTTTTGTATGTTATAAAACTTTTTATGTCTATATGTTTATCATTTATAGGATGATTGAAAATGTTTATATTTTTGGTAAACTGACAGTTAGTACAATTGCCACATTTAAAATTACCTGTTGGAATTTGACCTGTAAGAGTATTGAACAAAGTTTCCTTTGATGGACAGGCTTATACAACTCAATTTTTTATGCTTTTGGCCCTTTTATAGGTAATCATTGGTATATTTTTGAATGTATCCTTCAAAGTTGAATCGCTTTGAAGGACATACCAGTGTTTGTTTTATTATTATTGATTTATTTTTATCACATCTCTAATATGAATAGTTTTTGGAGTATAAGTAGTACAAAAAATGTTTTTTTAGAGGCCAAATACATTTCCCGACTTTTTGATTCTGTTTTTTTAACTGCATTATTTAACCAATCTTCCCTATTATTTTGTTCTTTAAATTTGGATAACATGTTATTTTTTTCTTTCTCAAAGTCACCATTGTCCTCACAGATTCTCTTCAGTCAAGTTAACTGACTGATCAGTAGGCTTTCTTTAAAGAGTTTGGATGAAAACTATCTGCATGTAAAAGTGTATTCCTATCTGTAGGTTTAGTATATAATAACGAGGTTTGTCCTAACTCCTTTCTTTTAACATTTATATCCAGAGAATGTATTCAATCAATGTTGTAATTCAAGGAAAATTTCAGACCAGAAAAATTCACATTTAGGAATTGAATAAAATCCATGAGAGTAATAACTGGAACTTCTTATAATAAGAAAACATCAGCAATATAACGTTTCCAAGAGATAATATGTGAAAATAAGGATTTTTTTGTTCATCGTAAAGAACCATCTCTTCTAATTTCGCTACAAAAAGACATGCAAAGATGGGGGACATTTTAGTGCCCATTGCAGTCCCAGAGACCTGAAGGTATGGAGTGTCATCGAAAAAAGAAGTTCTTTTTTTAAGACAAAAGAGGCTGGATTGACTAGAAATGTAGTAGAAGGTTTTGTATTGTTCTATTATTCAAATAATATTCCAATGTATCAAGGCTGATGGTCAGTGTTGGTGTATAATGAGTCAGTGTTAAGGGTACATAACAGAACCTCTTGATTAAGGGATGGAAGACTTTTGAGAAACAATAAACATTGGGTATATTCTTTAATATATGATCTAAAGTTAGGAACGAAATCTTTGATGTGGTGATCCACAAAACTATGTATTCTCTCTGTAAGGCTACCTACAGTACACCAGAAACAATAGGTCTGCCTGGAGGGTTGTCAATAGTTTTATGAATTTTAGGAAGGATATATAAAATTTCGATTCTTTTTGTGATATATCACCATTGTTCACACCATCCTCGAGGAGACATCTTTTTTTTTTTTTTTTCCCAATTTGGAATGCCCAATTCCCACTACTTAGTAGGTCCTCGTGGTGGTGCGGTTACTCACCTCAATCCGGGGTGAGTAACAAGTCCAAGTTGCCTCCGCTTCTGAGACCGTCAATCCATGCATCTTATCACATGACTCATTGTGCATGACACCGCGGAGACTCACAGCATGTGGAGGCTCATGCTACTCTCCGCGATCCATGCACAACTTACCACGCTCCCCATTGAGAGCGAGAACCACTAATCGCGACCACGAGAGGTTACCCCATGTGACTCTACCCTCCCAAGCAACCGGGCCAATTTGGTTGCTTAGGACACCTGGCTGGAGTCACTCAGAAAGCCCTGGATTAAAACTTGTGACTCCAGGGGTGGTAGTCAACATCAATACTCGCTGAGATACCCAGGCCCCTCTCAAGGAGATATCTTAACTCATTAGTGAACTTTATGGTAGCATCACATTTTAGTTTCTCATGAAATTTTGTATCTGTTAATTGTTTGTATACTTCACTGTCATATTTAATTTTGTCCATAACAACAATTGCACCCCCTTTATCTGCTGCTTTAATCACAATTTCACTATTATGCTCAAGTTCAGACAATGCACTCTGTTGTTCTACTGATATGTTCTTGTGAACAAATCTACGTTTCTTAGTGTATTAGAGCCGTAATTGAGATTTAATGAGGTTGCAGGGTACTTAAATACACATGTAGACACATTCACCTCTCTCAAAGATAGTGTTAAGAGGTCAAAACTATTTTTGGTGAATAATAAAGAAAATACTAGGTGTTGATGCTGGTTCATTGATGCAAGAGAAATATATATATATAAATGAATCCTAGTGTACCCCACTGTCAAGAGGACCAGTGCTAAGCATATTCTTTAAGGACAACATTAAAGGAAGAGTTCACCCAAAAATAAATTCTGTCATCATGTACTCTCATGTTGTTCCTGTATGACTTTCATTCCTGTTGGAACACACAAGGAGGTATTCGGCAGAAGGTCAGTCCCAGTCACCATTCACTTTCATTGCATCGATTTACCATTACAATGAAAATTAATTGAAATGACAATGAAAAATTTGAGTGAACTATCCCTTTAAAAACCAGGACCGTGCAATGACTTTAGGTTAACATTGACTTTTTGCATTTTGTGGGTTGCCTCTGAGAATTATTGTAAGACCCAATCTACACTGCATGAGAACGGCACAATGAAATGCAACAAAACCCATTATAATCATGAAGCTTTCTATACTGCAAGAGTGATTGTCACATGCTTGCATTGTAGACTGCTTTGTTGATTATAATGGAAGTGATATTTTGTAATTAAAGTATGATTGGGTGTTAATTATAGTATTTGAAAGACACACAATCATCATTTCTCTAATGCACATTGTTGCTAGAAATATGGCATTGATATTCAAGATAAAACAATAGTAATTCCCTCTCGGAAATTGAAGCGTGGCACTACCCTTAATCCACAGGGACAGAAATATGGGAAGGTCAATCCAGTTATGCTGTCTGTAACTTAAAAAATGAATATGCTTTTATTTAAATGTATGGAGGTATTTCAATAAAAGTCTTTCAGAAAAGCTGTGATGGACTGGCCACCTGTCCAGGGTGTTTCCCTGCCTTCGACCTGAGACAGCTGGGGTAGGCTCCAGCACTACCTGTGACCCTACATAGGACAAGTGTCTATAGAAGGCTGATGGATGGATGGACTTTCAGAAAGGTTCTCTGGTCAAGCTCAGGCACTTCAATTGTATTTATTATAGCATATTTATGTATTCACACAATGGTAAGCAAATTAACATGATGCTGAACTGAAAAAGATCAAAACACATGAACTATTTTTACATAAATGGCCAGTTTTTCATTTTAATAATAAAGTCAAGACAAAAAATGACTAGTAAGTATAAATAAAATTAAATACAAAGCAAGGAAATACTGTACAAAATATAAAGTGTGCATAATAGCTAGCTTGCGTTTCTATTGAGCGTGTGTTTTGCATAAAATGTTCATTTAACCGGTGGCATTGGTTATTCCAGGATGAGCCTTTTCTGTATCTGCTTCTAATCTACCTCAGTAAATCCAATCCAAATGCTGTAATGTCTTTACCGCAGAGACACACAGAGGAAAAAACGAAAGAAAAACAGAGGAAGAGCCTGAAGGATCAGGAGAGATCTTAATTGCATTTCCTCTGTCCATGCATTGCATTTAATAATTAGATAATTTGAGGTGAATCACCACATGTCTGCTTGACAGAGAAATATTATATTTTCCACAGTAAAGTGATCAAAATAAATTAGAACTGTGGCAAAATTTGATTTGGTTTTGGTGTATAAAACCAGTGGAAGTAAATGTGGCAGTTTTCATGTTTTTTTGGGGGGGGGGGGGTGCCTCTAAAAACATTTTTATCATCAGTTTATTGCAGTTTTAAAGGAATTTACACTTTAATGATTTATGAATGTGACAGAACATCCGTGAACATTTCTATCGATTTGGCTGGAACTCTAAACTCACTTAGATTATGTCAGAATGCCAATCTGCAAAAGATCAAATCATCTGATGGGTTTTTTTTTTTTTTTGGAAAGATGAGCATATATGATGTTCTGTTCTGTTTCTGGAGGTGCTTATTTAAAAACATGAATCTGGTACATTCTGAACATTAGAGTCACATTGACCCTGTATGAGTCAGAATCGCAGGTCATGAGGAGGAGACTGAGATATTTGCACACTCATTCATTAGCATTCACAGACGAGAAAAGCCAATGTTTCTTTATGAGAATCTAAAGCAATGAGGAAATATTTGCTGTGTTCCAAAACCTAGTGAGCTGCCAAAATAGGCAGCATTTAATACCTCATAGACTGCCTTCTAAATGCAAAAGTATTTTTCGGTTTTCGTGTACGCAGTATGCGTTATAGGTCTGCACAAATGTAAGACGCCATAGTTAAAGTTCAGTTTACGTGCATCAATTTTCATTAATTACAAACCGAACCTGACCCAAACCCCACCCGAAACCCGACGGTTCGAAGCAGACCTCTAGTCTGCGTGGAAAAACTAGCCTGCACGCGGACAGTCTGCATCTTTGCATGCCATCAACGCATGCGCCTGGCCTTGAATCTGCTAAAGGAGAATCATAAAGCAGTCATAGTGCGTATGCAACGAACATATGGGCTGGCGGTCAAAAGAGTTTACTTTCAAAGGCTGATCAGTCAGCCATGTGCAAGACAGAACAGCACTCTAAAAAACAAATACTCTAGCCTTAACATACCTGTCTTTGTCCAAACTAAGGCAGAATCACATGTACCCTGTACGGACAAGGCAATTCCAGAATGCATTGCGATGAGCTCAGTGTAAAACAAATCCAAGATGGCGGATGAACCAAAAAAATATTGATTGTAAATAAACGTATAATTCATTCAGTACTGAAAAGTATCGCTAAAAATAGTTTTATTTTAAACATGCTTAGCAGAGTATTGTGTAACTTAGCAACATGCTAATTTCCATTTCTATTGCAATTAAGTCTCCCGTAAGCTTCTCGTAAGGAGTGCTGTTTGTGTGGTGCGAGTTTGCGCCTTTGTAGAGGGTTCCAAAATTAGTTCCCTTTCATTTAGGATGCTGTCTCAGTGGTTTGATTACACCGGACATGACCTTGTGGTAAAAAAAGCTACATGCAGCACCACAAATAGAGCAGTTCTTTTTAACTTAACATGGCACCTCAACACGTGGCGCCCCTGCACAAGACTCTGAGATGACAGCGAGATGCATCACAATGGTCAAAGATGTCCGTCTAGTGCATGCTTACATAAATAAACCCTTGAAAAACAGCACAGATGAATGCAAAAATGCATTTGGTGTAAACCACTCCATAAGTATCCCAAAGTATACTTCAGTCTTAACGCAGATCCTAATTTATGTGTACATTCGAATACTCTAGCCTTTCAAAGTATACTTAATTTGACTGTGCGTGCATACACAGGCGGTTGATGCATGCATGCTACAACTGCTATGGACTATTTCTCTTCAGGCATCTTTCAGACTCAAGTTATACAAATAATGTATTCCCTGACCTCCTCAAACATGTGCTTTTGCACATCTACTGTTGTTGTTTCCACCTTCGTCTCCTGTTGTTCACTGCCATTTACATCATCTTCTTGCAATACTTCATGAAAGCAACGGCCCAACTGTGAGTGTTGCCACCTTGTGGACGCACTAATTTGTGCAAACAATTCCAGGCGCACGCACAGACTATGTGTAGAGAGTATGTGCGGTTAGAAAATTGGGCTGTACGTACAGTGCTGTCGTACTCTGCTGATAACATTATTTACGTCACTCGCCTTGTACTCATACGTTACCACACACATAAAAGCCGAAGTACACTTTGGGCTTTAGAAGGCAGCTGTCTATGTAGGCAGTAGACAGCAAGGCAACTAAGCCAGTCTTTCTCTCTCTCTTCATCCCACTCATTATCTCCGTCCAATAAAATGGGCGAATGACTCGGGAGCTTATTATCTAAATTCTAGCTTGTACCCTTTTTAAAATATCACAGAATTATTAAAGATCACAGTGCAAGACAGGTGCTCACACAGACAGCCACACACTCACATAGACACACATACAGTATACAGCACGGTGGCAGTGCTGACTTTGTGTAACAGTGTTGTGGGATCTTTACATGTCTGGTCTAAGGAGCGTAAATGAGTCTCCCGCGGCTCTGGTCAGGCACTTCTGCTGGACTGTTTACAATACAATCTGACAGAGTGTCCTGTTACACTGCCCTGAATGAGACTAGCATTCTGAGCTTTGATTGAGAACAGTTGTATAGTCTCTCTAATGATGGTATAGGTCAGGACTCAGGTTTGGATGCTGGTCCTGGATCAGATAGAAAGGCAGAATTTCTCCCGCAGTGTTTTTAAAAGGCCACACAGTGAGGGGTCCTGTCTGAATGGCTGCCCCCCTCACCTTCACCAGGACGGTTTACATAATCAGAAGCTCATCACAGAGGAGAATGATCTATCTATCCATCCATCCATCCATCCACTCATGTCTGAGTCCTCATTTATCCATCAAGCAAAGTTGTACTCTATAGTTGATCCAAACACTGACTTTGTTCAAAATAAAATAGGACATCAAAATTGAATGCAATAAGCATTTCAGTAGCTGAAACAAAATGTGCAGTAAAGACATAGAGAAATGTTCTTCTTCTTCCCACAAGACACAGTTTACATTATCAGATCTAACTCAAACCCAAACAAATACACATTCACACTTCACAATGGGCCCCAGAAGAACCGCGTGTTTAGACAAAGCTAAAACTTTGCAAGAGATGTCACTGCCAAGAGAAACTTGCAAAACATGTAGACTCTGCTCATTTGACCTTGTACTTCATTTTGGCTTTTTTTCATGATTGGGTGTGGGGTGGAATAACAGTACTCACCGTAACCCATGTCTACAAACACTAAATCACAAATGATTACTATGCCTCAACTGAATTTGCAAAGCTTGTTTTAAAACTAAGGAAATTAGCTTTGGCCAATTACATATTACACAAATACATATGAAAATGTGCATGTGAGAAAGCGAATGGATGAAGGATGGATGGATGGATAGACAGACAGACAGGTAGATGGATGGATGGATAAATAGATGGATGGATGGATAGACAGATAGACAGGCGGATAAATGGATGGATAAACGGATGGACAGGTGAATGGATAGATGTTGGTCCTATACTCCAAATTATTTCAACACATTTTTGGCAATCACTTTGTGACCTTCTCCAAACACTTCACTCTTGAGCAATATCTGGACATTTCATTGCGGCAAACAGACTGTGATGAGGAACATTCAACGGTTTTGGACGTGCTTGCTCGACTTCTGGCACAAGGAGAGCTAAAATAAAACAAAGAACCTGCAAGCGATGAGAGCTGAGGTAACGTGAAGGGAAATTGATCTCAGAGGTATGTTGTTTGTAGCAGTGGACATAATTCAGAAAATCCCTGTACTGACATGATTTACATCCATGAGATCTTTTCGATGGATTTTGTGGAGACTTGATTGTAAATCCAACTGATCTGACGCAACCGCTTTGCACACAATCTTCAAGTGGAACTACAAAAGGAGAAAAAATTATCAGCACTTGAGATAAGCCAGGCGAGGCTCATGATACTCAAAATTATTGTGATTAAATGAAGGCCGTTCTCACCAATTCTCCTGGTCTAATGAGACCATTGCTGCCCTGATAGACTCTTCTTTCTACCAACCACAATCAATAACTCCTTGTCTGCTTCTGTTTGGTCTGCTTTTAGTGAACATTCTCCTTCATGAGAAGCTAGAATCTCAGGCTGCTGACATATCACCCTTGACACCCTTGAAGTAGCACTTTTTGAAGACCTTTTCTACACCGATTACTTTGTGGCAGTCCTGAAGGTCAAGGCACCGGAATCCAGGCTCATTGGAACCGACATAAGGGAATCTGAGAATTCACACAGCTGCCAAGCTGGAAACCCAACAAAAGCAACCTTGGAAACCTCATTAAAGAGACTTTGTTCCTCGATCCTATTCCAAAAGTCCTGGCTGTTTGAAGCTGAAATGATTGCTGTACTTTTTGCACTGCACTGAGTGTAGCAAACACACATTTTTTTAATTTGGGAGGGAATTTTGTCACTTTTAGAGGCACTTTGTTTGCCACAACATTTGGTATTGGGGGAATTTTGTCACTGTTGGAGGCATTTTGTTTGCCCCAACATTTTGTATTGGGGGGATTTTTGTCACATTTGGAGGCATTTCCCCCCACATTTTTAATTTAGGAGGGAATTTTGTTACTTGTGGAGGCACTTTGTTTGCCACAACATTTGGTATTGGGGGAATTTTGTCACTTTTGGAGGCATTTTGTTTGACCCCACATTTTGAATTATTGAGGGATTTTTGTCACCTTTGGAGACATTTTCTTGCCCCCACATTTTGAGTTTTGGGGTATTTGTGTCACTTTTACAGGCATTTTGTTTGACCCCCACACCTTGAATTGGGGGGGATTTTGGTCACTTTTGGAGGCACTTTTTTCCCCCCATATTTTTTTCAGTTTGGTAGGCATTTTGCTTTCCTCCACATTTTGAATTTTGGGGGGACTTTTGTCACCTTTGAAGACATCTTCTTACCCCCACATTTTGAGTTGGGGGGATTTTTGTCACTATTGGAGGCATTGTGTTTGCCTCCACATTTTTAATTGGAGAACATTTGTCACTTTTCGAGGCATTTTGTTTGCCCCTCACTGATTCTTGCGATAAGGGACAAAACATGTTTAGATGTTAGTTCTACATTGATTAGAAACAGATATATTTGTAAACAAAGGTCTTTGCTAACAAAACTTGTAAGAGAACAGGTTTTTCTGAAAATTGAAATTTTTTCAATTCATAACTTAATTTGTGTCAACTCCGTCAGACACACTAAAAAGCATGCTATTTTAATTTGATCCATCCAACAAGAGTGTGAAGTCTTCAGTTATCTAATTATGGTGTTCAGTAAAGGAGCTAAGTGATAAAATAAATTCTCTAAAAAAAAAATTCTGTTTTCACACTATTATGAAAAATCCAATTTCTAATTTCCTTAATTCTCGACCCTCCTTTTTAATATTAAGCATATATAACCAAAGTTTTATTATCAGAATCCTTCCAGTGGTTGGCTTTTCTCCTTGTAGCAGTATGTCTCATTCTGGGTCTCCAGTGGCTCTGGTGGAAAAATACAAGAAACTTATGTTAGGATCAGTGTAATGGTAAGCATTCATTTGTGACACCCTGTAGCAATTCTATGTGAATACAAGGGACCTGTAGCCTATTTTTTAATTGTATCAATTATAGATTACATTTGTGTCTGACCTGCATGACTTAAGTGTCGGGCAACAGGGCGTCTGACCAAAAGTGCACAGTTGTAACCAGTGGAAATTTTGTCCGCACTTCTTTTATGATTGGGTCCATGTGTGTCCAAGTTGCTTTAGTAGCATTTTGTTTCTTCTCTTTTGTTTGCCATTTGATTTGATTTTCTGAGCCTTCTTTCTTAACCATTTTTGCTTTCTCAGTCGATTTCGTTCTTTTTTTAACTTCCTGATTTTCTCTTTCAAAGCTTTTACTTCCCTTGAATGCCTTTTCCTAGTTTTTCTCCTCTCACTCTCACTTGCAAGCTCACGTCTGCTCATAGTTGGCTTTCGATACTCTGGTCTAGTGGACTGCCCTGCGCCGTCTGGACCTTTTCTGAACATCCTTCCAATATCTTCTCTGATACCTCTGCTTTCTAGCATTCAATTCAGCGATTTGTCTCACTTTATTGTCTTGAACCCTCTTCTTCCACCTTTGTCTTTCCTTCTCTAGAATCTCCCTTCTGCTTTCTGGGTCTCTGTTTAATTTCTCTCTTCTCCTACTTTGCTCCTCCACTGACAGTTTGTTTCTAGCCATGCTTGCCTATTGAACAGACCAAATCAATAAATGTCAGAAATCTTATTAAAAAGGTCACTTTGAAACTATACAGCCCTGTGTGTGTGTGTGTGTGTGTGTGTGTGTGTGTGTGTGTGTGTGTGGGCAGGTTTAAGTGGTTTACGAGGACTTTTCTTTAGGTTATAAACTGGTAATTACAAGGGTATTATGCTATAAATGTGGTTTATGAGGACATGTCTAGTCTCCCCATAATTCAAATCTCTTAAAAAACATACTAAACGATGTTTTATTGAAAATATAAAAATGCAGAAAGTTTTTTGTGAGGGTTAGGTTTAGGGGTAGGGTTAGGGTTAGGGGATAGAATCTATAGTTCATACAGTATAAAAATCATTATGTCTATGGAGAGTCCTCATAATGATAGCTGCACCAGCATGTGTGTGTGTGTGTGTGTGTGTGTCTGTGTATGTGTGTGTGTGTGTGTGTGTGTGTGCCTGTGTGTGTCTGTGTATCTACTTAACCATATTTTGGGGACAAATTTGTACCCAGAAGTGAGCTAAACCTGACCTCCTTTTGAGGACGTCCTCATTTGTAAATAAAAGTTGTTTTTTTAATAGTAAAAATGCAGAATGTTTTCTGTTAGGGTTAGTTTACAGTATTTATAACTAGCTGTACACAAAACAATAGAAGTCTATGCAATGTCCCCATTTAGATAGCTAAGTAAACATTTGTGTGTGTGCGTGAATGCATGCCTAGAGTAGATGTAAAGCTGTTATGTATACAAAGTATGTAAATCAGGCCAAATTTACATGTAATTACAATCATGAAACATCAGTAGAATAATTCCCCATATTCAAAAATAATATTTTGATATGATATCATGATATAAAGAGTTTTTGTGAGCACTTGTCAACTCCATCAGCTTTCAAGTCAACTCCGTCAGATATAAAACCTGACAGAGTTGACAAAATTAAATATTTTTCCATCTTAAACATGTGTTGTACAGTGGAGCCATTTCGTTTTTTCCTCAGTTGAAGCTGCCTCAATAACCATAACACAAATACCAAGATTTATCCCACAGCTATTGACAGAAATGATGACAGTGGGAAGATGGTGTTGACATGTTAAAGCTGTGACTGCAGAGACTTAAACATTGTTTGTTTAAAATATAAAGAAAATATAAAACTTACCAGACCACGTGTCCTACTGTTGCATCCACCATGAACAGGAAGTAGAAAAGGGGTCCTCAAAGTTATAGCTGACCATGGCATTGCCTGATTCATTCAGGATTTGATGCAAAGTGAAGACACCAATTTGATAAATAATCTAAGATTTATTTTATGTATTGTTTGATATAGCACAGGTCTCTGCCTTTCATTTTAAATGTACATTTATGAATTTGTTGCATTTTTAAACACTTTGTTTGGCAGTTTGAGATTGTGTCCTCTTGCTGAGGACAGGTTAAATTACATGTTTTCCAAGTATAGGGGATGCATTTAAAATAATTCTAATGAAATTATTTAAAAATATAAGCAATGAATGCTCTGAGTATACAGATTTCCTTTAGATTTAACTTTTTAAGTATTTTTATTGTTATGAATTTCTTAATTTTTAACATAAGAAGGACATTTGTATGTAGGACATATTTTGTCCCTTATCTCAAGAATCAGTGCCCTACATTTTGAATTTATTGCCACCTTTGGAGACATTTTGTTTGCCCACACATTTTGAATTTTGGGGTGATTTTTGTCACTTTTATTTACATTTACATATTTGGTAGACGCTTTTATCCAAAGCAACTTACAGTGCTTTTATTACAGGGACAGCCGCCCTGGAGCAACCTGCCTTGCCCAAGGACACAATGGTGGTGGCTGTGGGGATCGAACCAGCAACCTTCTGATTACCAGTTCTGTGCTTTAGCCCACTACGCCACCACCACTCTATATTCATACCCTGATGAGAAGTTACCAACAAGTGCCCCTTGAACAATATTTACCTGAGAAACACAGGAATTGGCATTTTAATTTCATTTTGTCATGATCCTGCACCCTTTTGTCTTTTTCTAATTCCAAATCCTGGACCGTATCTAACACAGGGTTTATTGTTTGTCTTCACTGTGTTATTGCCTGTCTGACTCAGACTTAAGATTTATTGCCATCAGGCAGGAAAGCTTTTGGCTTGTCTGGTAAGAATGATGTTTTGTGCTTTATTTCTGTCAGTGCGATTTATTGCCTCGCACTTTTGCTTTCCTTAACTACATTCATGATTTGAAGCGTAATCATGCTTCAGCGTTTGTAGGCTCTGCTATCAAGATTCAAAATCATTCTTCTCTTCAAATAAGAGCATGCTGTCAAGCGAGTTCAGCTCAAGACACTTGAAGTATCGTTCAACAGCGAGAGCGTAAGTGGATGATGAGTGAAACCAAAGATGCTTTGCTTGTTTATCTTCCTCACACAACTAAAGGTGGAAAGATGGAATGTAAAGTGGAAATGGATTACAGAGTAAAAAGAACAGATACTGAAGAAAGGGGTGTAATGGAACCACACGTTGAAAACTTGATTGAGGGATAGACGAGCACATGGAGAGAGTGAAAAATAGAGGAAGGAAAAAGAGAGATGGGGAAACTGGAAATCTGGAAAGCATCACAATCTAATTAACATCTGATAAACAGGTTAAAAAGATCAGATTTACAAACATCTCAAAGCCAAAGTCTTATTGACATCTGAGACATACTTATTGACATACGTTTTATAGATGAGCAAACAACCTAAAAAAAATAGATGTAAACACACACATCAAATAGACGTCTGGGTGATGTATGTGTGCTATCAGTGAATACTGGAATCAAACCGACCAAATCAATATCATTTTAAACATTTTTAATTAACCCTCTGTGGTGTTGCATCCAAGTAACTGGACCAAATTAGGCTTGATGCAACAGAATACAATAGTGTTTCTTAAATGATTATCAAAAACAAACATTTTAAGCACATAGCAAAAGTAGTAAGTAGCTATTAAACTATTGCATTTGAAATGTTTTTCCACAAATAAAGCTTTTTAATGTTGTATTCATTTCAAATATTGCTAGAATCATATTACATTATGTAGATCAATTAATTATAATATAACATTCCCAAGAAGGAGGAGCAAAATGTCAAAGTATACAATGGTAACATGTTGCTTAAAAGCCATAATTGAATATAAAATATAAAGTATAGATGTTAATGTAAATACTAAAATAAATGTACTTAATGATATTATAATATGTCATAGCATACCACATAGGGTTAAAACTTTAAAGAAATAAGAATGAAAGAAAACCTCAGAGCAGAGTTAATGAATGCACTGTTTTATTTAGACAGAAACATACTCATATATTTGATTCTCACTTATTGAGGTGAGGTGTTTTATTTCACATTTTTAATAATAACGATAACAGCTGCATGTCTGCACGCACGCTCCCCAAAACATTCCCAAAGCAGTTTAAGAATGCCATCAATCTAGATTTCTGTGAAAGTTTCAGCATGTTTTAAAGAGTGCAATATATGACTAGAAGAGTCCTTCTCAGGATCTGAACTGTTTGTGTGCCCATGACCGATGATATAATTTCATTATGTTTAGACTTATACTGGCCTAGTCAAGCTTAATAGTTCAACTCTGTTGTATGGAAAATCAAGGTAATAATTTGTTTTTAAATTGACTTAAATAATGTGGTGTGGCGCAATCATATGAGACATTTTTGCACTGATCTTCATCCCTGTAACATTCCAAATATTTCATATACTCAAAAATATTTTCAATGTAACGGGGTTCACACAAAACATGTTTTTGAAAGATCAATGTCATGGATTTTATATACTGTATATATACAGTATATATATATATATATATACACACACACACACACACACACTGAGCACTTTAAGGAACACCTGTACACCTACTTATTCATGCGATTATCTAATCAGCCAATCATGTGGCAGCAGTGCATAAAATCATGCAGATACGGGTCAGGAGCTTCAGTTAATGTTCACATCAACCATCATAATGGGGAAAAAATGTGATCTCAGTGATTTGGATCGTGGCATGATTGTTGGTGCCAGATGGGCTGGTTTGAGTATTTCTGAGATTTTCACACACAACAGTCTCAAGAATTTACTCCGAGTGGTGCCAAAAACAAAAAACATCCAGTGAGCGGCAGTTCTATGGATGGAAACGCCTTGTTGATGAGAGAGGTCAACAGAGAATGACCAGACTGGTTAGAACTGACAAAGTCTGCGGTAACTCAGATAACCACTCTGTATAATTGTAGTGAGCAGTATAGCATCTCTGAATGCACAACACGTCGAACCTTGAGTCGGATGGGCTACAACAGCAGAAGACCACGTTGGGTTCCACTTCTGTCAGCCAAGAACAGAAAGCTGAGGCTGCAGTGGGCCTACCATCTGTGCACCCCAGCAGAAATTGAGATTCATCAGACCAGACTATGTTTTTCCAGTCTTTAACTGTCCAGTTTTGGTAAGCCTGTGCCCACTGCAGCCTCAGTTTTCTGTTCTTGGCTGACAGAAGTGGAACCCGACATGGTCTTCTGCCGTTGTAGCTCCTCCGCCTCAAGATTCGACGTGTTGTGCATTCTGAGATGCTATTCTGCTCACTACAATTGTATAGAGTGGTTATCTGAGTTACCGCAGACTTTGTCAGTTCTAACCAGTCTGGTCATTCTCTGTTGACCTCTCTCAACAACAAGGTGTTTCTGTCCGCAGAACTGCCGCTCACTGGATGTTTTTTGTTTTTGGCACCATTCTGAGTAAATTCTAGTGACTGTTGTGTGTGAAAATCCCAGAAATACTCAAACCAGCCCATCTGGCACCAACAATCATGCCACGATCCAAATCACTGAGATCACATTTTTTCCCCATTATGATGGTTGATGTGAACATTAACTGAAGCTCCTGACCCGTATCTGCATGATTTTATGCATTGCACTGCTGCCACACGATTGGCTGATTAGATTATTGCATGAATAAGTATGTGTACAGGTGTACCTAATAAAGTGGTTGTGAGTGTATGTATATCAATGTCAATGTCTATAGTGGTTACGAAAAACTTTGCCAAATCAAATGATCAAGAAAATACATGAAAAGAAATATCCCGAAATTTTCAAGCACAAATGGCACCATTTCCTGAGAACGACCCAGAAACAAATAAATGATAAATACATAGTAATCCTTAAATTAATAATAACTATAATAATAGTGGTACAAAAACATGACATTTTCTTTGTCTCTACAGCACAGAGTGGTTTGTAAAGTAAATGTGTCATTCACAGTTTGAAGGCTCCATTAAATCTATACAGGCCTAAACCAGTTCCAACAAATCTAGAATCAAATAAATCTTTGGGTTTAATAAAAGGTTTAATAAAAGAAGCTGAGAGTATTGATTGTGTATTGTAAAGCTGGCTGGCCGACACAAACAGGCTTGAAACATGCCCTCTGACTTACAAGTGCCATCGAAGTATACTACAGTATCAGAGGCACAATTAGGATTAATAAAGCAAAGTACATTCGCTAGAGCTTTTTTGAACAGCTAAATACACACGACAACATACACATACACAACACATACCAAACTCAGCAGCTGGAGGAAGATCTCTGTAACTAAGGCATTGAAGACATTTCTAAAAGCTTCCATTTGAGACGGTAAGGAAAAGTGGCAGCAAAGCATGTGCACGACAGATTCATTCATCTTTTTTTCTATTTTTGACAAATAAGACAATTTACACATCAAACATTAATAGAAATGTCAGCGTAAGAAAGACAATGATAATGACAGTTGGCGTGTTTTCCAATACACTGGCAGTGATTGAGCGCTTCGGAGACTACTAGAGTAAAATAAGTCCTTTACAATATTATTACATGGTAAAATAATGTTGAAAAAAACATTAAACATCATAAATCCATCACATATTAATATATATAAACATTTAACAGTGCCACACTGTATTTGTGCGTAAAGTGTGGTTCATTTTGGTACACTCTGTATAACGGAAATGTACAATATCAACGTACTGATAGCATCTAAAATGTAAAGACTTTCATGCATTTAAAATTTAGAGGTGTAAAAATGTTTACAACCCCTTTGATGTTCATAGAATTTAATTTATGGTATTCAAATGAGTTTTATTAACAGCTTCATGTTTATTTTAAACAGTTAAATCAATCCCATCTGGATTTTATTTGTAAAAAAATGTCCATTTGAAAAGGTCTTTCTCGTACAAAGAGTCTTTCTATGTAATTGAGTATTGAACTTGTTCACCTGTGGTGGTACCCATGCAAAGGTTTCACAATTCCTGTTCCAGTATGTTGATATTGTACTGTACATTTTGGTGTCTATTAGGGCTGGGTCTAAATTGATTTTCCGATTAATCACGATCTTCATTTGAGCAATCTAGATATCGATTTTTTCAATCCAAAGATCAGTTTTTTACTTTAAAATGTACTTCTATTTTGGTTGTGTTGACTAAATTCTGTTAAATAATTAGCAATTGAACGGCATAGTTTGGTCCTTTCACTTCTCAGATTAACTGAGATCTTCATTTAAACGATCCCGATCTCGAGCCCACCAATACGAAATCATGCACACCAGTACGCTGAAAAAATCAGCTTATTTAATATTCGACAAAGCTAGAAATCTGCATTTCCATGACTTTTGAAATAATCGTGTTATCCTCAGATTTTGACGTCAAACTGTGAATAGGCGTGCGCACAACACTTGCATACATTGGATATAAGCCTGTAAGAACACCGGTAAAGGTGTTTACACGAAACGTGAAATCATAAGCGGCAAACCAACAGCAGAACAAAAGCTGTACACGTCTGCGCCAAATACTGAATGGGCTTTTATTTCCAAGTAGCTTTGGTGCATAAACTCAAAAGAAATCATACTATAGTCCAAAAGAGAGGGAAAGCTCACACACAATGTGTAGAAAAAGTCTAACAATTTTTTTTCGTTTATTGAGAGGCCAAAAAGTGCTCAGTGCAAAGACAAAACGTTTTCGATTTACATCGTCATCAGTGTCCCGAAATGTTTTGTCTTTGCACTGAGCACTTTTTGGCCTCTCAATTAACTAAAAAATGTTCTACACATTGTGTGCGAGCTTCCCTTCATATGTAAGCAAAATGGACATTATAACTGAAATACATGCAAATGAATCAGAATTGAATAAAAAGCTTGTGAATCAGAATCATATTGGGAAATCTGTATTGATACCCAGCCATTGTGTCTATCCAAATATCCCCCACCATTGAACAAGTAGAAAGCAGTCAAACAAAAGAAATCAAACAACTGCAATAACCATTTTGTGTCTCTAAGGCCTCCACTGAGGTCTTGTATTTTTAAATGCATGCTGATAGTTTGATCCGTGACTAGAAAAGGCACTTTGCTACATTTGGCAGAGAGTCGGGGAAAGCTTAAACACGTCAATATGGATCACAAGAAGCAATCTCGACCCTTATACTAAAAAAACCCTTGAACACCACACCCTTAAGTACTGCAAATCCCAAATTCTCAAGCTCCTGGATGTTGGGGAATTCAAACAGTGAGGATCTGGAGGCCCAAACATCCAAAAGCAATCTTTCACATTTCATTCTATCTGTCACTGCGAGTCCCCAGATGAGAAGAAGGAAGTTTCCACCCAGAGATGAGGAGCTCTGAGTGTGTCATGGGTCACCAACTGCTGCGTTCCAAAGTCGGATGTGGGATATTCCTTCTTTATATTTCCAACCTTTGACCATAAAGGCATTCAGATGCCCAACGCTTGGAAGATGCAAAATGGCGCCACTATCACTGACTTTGAAGGTGTCCAATTGTCAACAAAGATGTTTCCTGGCATACTACAAACAAACTACGAAGCATTGCAGATTTAGCAGGTGTACAATTAGCAACAGCGAGGATTATTTACACACCAATCTTGGCAAACGTTTGATATTTTCATGTAGGAGCTTTGACTCATTTATACATTTTATTTACTTCAGAGTGAATGTTTATCATGAACTGTGCACATCTCTATTGTGCCACAATGTTGAAGTAAGAGTGGCCGATTCATGCACAAGTTTTTAAGTTGGAAGTTTGACTTCAAGTGACGTTCTAATGCAGTTTTCCAAATGACGTCAGAAATGTTGACTTTCCAAGTTGAAACGCAGCCTTTCAGTCTGTGAGACCGAATTCTCTCTAAAGCGTCCATGAGATCTTGATTCTTTTGCCGTCATCAGTTCTGGAAGGTGGATATAATACTGTTTTCGTTTGACAGTGGAGGAGAAAGGAAAAAGTTTTATGCTGAAAAACGTCCTGAATATTTCAAAGAGACTCTGCGTGTGTTGTGTGTATACATCTCATAAAACATGTTCGGTCATATTTCTCCACAAAAATCAAAAGAAAGACATTTTAAACTAGATTTTTCATAGAGAAAACCAAGCTAATGCAATATTTTGCAGTGTGACATTATTTTCGTGACAATAAATCAATCTGGATGCATTCTGGTAATGAGTATTGGCTGTAGATTATCCCTTCCTTACACTGTATTTTTTTCATTTGATTTAAGAGTGAAATAAAACCTGGATATGTTTTCAAAAGATCCACCTGTGTGTGTTATGACAGCAATATAGCGACATTCAACTTCTCTAAATCCCCTTCGGCTTGCGTCTAAATTCCTCTCTCTTTTTTTCGAAATCCCTTTTTCCTCTGTTTTCCCATATATTTGTTCTCCTCCACCCAAAAGTATCCTGGCATTGTTCGCATCGGCTCTCACGACCCGGCGGGGTCACAGGTCACGGCTGGAGCTGGGCGTGGCAACAGAGGGCACCGGCTGGAGGCTGAGCTCTGCTGCACGGGAGGGCGGAGTCACCGGCATGTTTGGGGGCATGGCTTGAGACTGAGGCCACACCTTCCGAAGGAAGCCAATGAAAGAAGGACAGACGAACAGACAGACAGATTGAAAGAGATGAGAGAGAATAGACAACAGGAAAGGAGATGAAATAAGGATGAAAATGAGCGTTTAGATAGTGGACTGGTCAATGATGTGCGGTTTTGGAGACTGTGGCTTCTCAGATGAGCTCATGCATGACTCTAACTGCAGATCCTGCAGAAACAAACAAAACAAGACAGACAGTGGCACATCTGCACCGCATCATGTGTGTTTGTGTTTAATGGTTGAATATGTTACACTTGCTTTTTCAGTGTGGAAATTAAAGAAATAGTTCACACAAAAGTGAAATATACAGCCAACCTCATGCTTTCAAGAAGTTGTAAAATTGGATATAACTCTACACAGAAAAGGTTAGTAAGCGATTTTATCACACTAAAGTCATGTTAACACACATAGTGAGTATTTTAACGTTTACAGATTAGCCCCATTCACTTTCACTACAAGTGCCTCACAGGAACCCAGATTTGTGCTTTTTTTAAAGAAAAGGAGGGACAAGTCGAAATACATTTTTGTGGTAATCAGCATTATGCCACAAATGCTGTCGATTGAGCTTAACTTGTATTGAACCTGGAATATTCTTTAAAGTTAATTGTCTCAAGAACAGAATCCTGCCACACACGCTAAAACCATTATTCCAAACTTACTTTTTACATTTTCATTCTTCCTGTTTCTCATTATGTAAAATAACATGTTCTTTTCATTTGCACAATCTGTTTCTCATTCAGATTCCCTGATGTTACTCAAGTAAAACTGTGAGAGGGTGAAATACCCCTTTACCACCAAAATTTTGCTGGTGATGGATTTACAGGCTCACTGATTTTCAGAACCAGCCTTTATTTCCACTGGCTTGAGAGCTATGAGTCGGCCATGAGTGTGTTTACATACACACCAATACAATGATAACTAACAAAAATCAGACAATGCAAAAAAAGCATGTTTACATTACTTTTTTTTTATTTTCTCCCCTTTTCTCCCCAATTTGGAATGCCCAATTCCCAATACGCTCTAAGTCCTCGTGGTGGCGTAGTGACTCGCCTCAATCCAGGTGGCGGAGGACGAATCTCAGTTGCCTCTGCATCTGAGACCGTCAATCCGTCCATCCAGGGCTGGATTGGTAATCTGGCATACCGGGCATTTTCCTGGTGGGCCGACGCACTTTGGGGCCGATCAGGGGCAGACTGGCCATCGGGAGAACCGGGACTAAGCTGAAATGAGCCCGCCGCGTTATGCAGAACGGGCCACAAAATGGCGCCACGATATGCCGAAGGGGACAGCGATATGCAGAAAAAGACAGCGACACCCCCCCTTCCTGCTCAGCAACTTTTGGGCCAGTTTCTATGTAAAATCCCAGGCAGATTTCTATTCTCAATCCACCCCTGCATCCATCTTATCACGTGGCTTGTTGAGCACATTACCACGGAGACCTAGCGCGTGTGGAGGCTCATGCTATTCTCCGCGGCATCCACGCACAACTCACCACGAGCCCCACCGAGAGCGAGAACCACATTATAGCGACCACGAGGAGGTTACCCCATGTGACTCTACCCTCCCTATCAACCGGTCCAATTTGGTTGCTTAGGAGACCTGGCTGGAGTCACTCAGCACGGCCTGGATTCGACCTCGTGAATCCAGGTGTGGTAATCAGCATCATTACTTGCTGAGCTACCCAAGCCCCCTACAATTTGAATTTTTTATGTTGGAACTCATCTGATTATTCTCTGCTTTTGATGTTAAAATGTCACACTTGTGCACATGGATAACCCCTTGTTAGAAAGCCAGTAAAGGAGTTTACATCTCATGCAAAATCATGGTAATTGGCAAAAATCTGCTGTAGAGAGACTGTAGATTAAAGCTGATATCAGCTCAGTGTATGCAGTAACAGATTAAAAGGTGTGGGCTTTTCACACTGATCCTGGATCATAAGCTGTGATTTGCTTAATGTTGATCAAACCCCAGTAAATCTGCATTCATACAGATCTGCTGAGCTCTCTAATGACGTGCTGCTCTGAATGAACGATGAGTTGTCTGATCTTACTTCCAGAAGGGTTTCAGCACAACACACACACAAGGGAGAATTCACTAAACAGTTGCGCTACTTTTAAACACGGTACATCGGTGCAAAAAGCCGCTACCCACACGCAATCTACTTTAACTAGGCACTAAATGCACTGAAATAGCGCTGCACTGTGAGAAATGTAAATTAAGTCATTGTCTTTATATTCTGCCGTATCAATGTAAATTAGACGTGAATTTAGGATAAATGGCACTTTATTCATAGGACTTGTACCTTGTATCTTTTAAAAAGCAAAAATTTTACAAAAACATTTTACAGTATGACGTCCCATGAAAAGCAACCGGAAAATGAAATGTTTTTAAAAAAAGGTGGCAGCAGTATCATGGTAGCAGTAATTAATTTAATGATTATTGTCATTCATTAAATGATGTTACTGATTTGCATAATTCCTTTAGTGAATCTGGTGCTAAAACAACATTATGATCACACAGAAAATCCACATGCGACTTTAGAGTGTTCACAAGCCCCATTCTGGCGAATAACCGATAGGCGGCGTCTCTCGTCAGATATTTTTGCATCAATTTAAAAGTGTATACCTTTCCTTTTGGTGTGAGCAATCTCCAAAACACAGATTCTGGTGTCATGGAAACCAGGAAGTAATCACATTCACATAAACAATGGTGAGCGCATTTCGGAGTTTGCATTTTTGCTCTAAAATTAAGTTTTTACTCCACTGACGGTTAGGTTTAGGGTTGGGTTTTGGGGTTAGGGTGAATGGTAATAAAATATACATTCCTGTTGATTAGGGCTGCAACTAACGATTATTTTGATAATCTATTCGGACTATCCACCTTATTCCAACGCCCGTGATGCTTTGCGTGAAATGTGGGAGGTACTTCCGCTAAGAAGTAAACACAGTTGTAGTTGCATCGTACGTTCATTCATTTTTTCGTTGTGGTGTTGATCATTTATTCATACTTCTAGATGTATGAGCACAGCCTGACGGAGCTTAATAAGGACAATATACGGATAGCCGTTCCATCTTTAATCGAGGTTTGGGAGGACGATTTAAAGAAGTGGCCTCAGGATGTATGTAGAGCTACGAACTGCACATGTTATCGCTGAGCTCTGTAAGGACATCGTAATGTGTTCTAGACAAAACGACTTGAGCAAAACATAATACAGTACTCACTAAGACCATGTTATTATCTGGTATTTGTTTTATTCAATGATTCAAAATAAAATGACTCACTTTTTGACATCTCAACATGTCTCTGTTTATTGACTGATCGCACATTACATATTGGTCCTGTACGTCTGTTTATCAAACCATTTGTAAAGATTTTTTGAGCGTTAAACCAGGACGGGGGAAGAGTGCAACCCCCACACACGTGAAAGTGTTTGTTTTATTTTATCTTCCGTTTACATCCATTTTAATCACATTTAAGCCTCTAAAAAATGTAAGGTGACAAATTCATTTTAAAAAGTACAATTGCAATTTTCTTTAATGTTGAACTTGCATGTGTAATAATACGAGCTGTCACATTTCATGTCAACTACACATTTTAACACAAATTATTAACAAGTTGAAACCTAAAAATTAAGCGGAATGACACGTATAACAATTAAACGCTTGTATCATGAAAAAGTGCAGTGTGTCATAGCTGTCTGAATGTGATCTGCCAGGCCCAATTTACCTCCGCTGGTGTCAGAAACATTTAGAGTGTCAGATAAAACACCTCACGAGCATTTTCACGTTGTAAAGGGGTGCTGTAGACTCACACATCAACTCTTGGGGAAAAATACTTTCTGTGCTCCCACATGTAATCCATTTTCATTGACTCGTCTTGGTAGCTTCAATAAAAACAGGAAGTTAGATGACAAAATTTGGAAGAGAAAAGGGCGGTGCTGAATAAGGTGAATAATCTAGCTGCAGCGAGCGCGCGCGAGGTTTTATCAGCCGGGAGAAGTTTGAAACTCTCTTGCGCTGTTTTTCATACGACTCATATAAGCGGCACTGACCGCACAGAGAAATGCCAGTTTCGGAGTTTGTGCTTATTTACACAACCCGCTTCTTTATTATTTGAACTTTAATAAAGGATGCAATAAAGATATACTGCTGGGGTGTTTCATTTTTAGACGCTCTGAAAGGCAAGTTTTGCTCAAGCAGAACGCCAGATACGGCTCCGCATTATTTCACGTCAGGATGACACAGCTTCTGCATTTACTTATTTTGTATTTTTGTATTATAATTCCCTCATACTTTGCGTTATATCACCTTAAGCTATTTGGAAAGTTTGGAGTGCATCTGGACTGTGAGCTGTGTTTTCTTCCTCTTCTCAAAGTGAAGTGCTGCTCGTCATCATTAGCATTTCAAATGATCTCATGTTGCGTTAAACGAGATCAAATGACTATTCGTCAAACGAAAATGTCTGTTGACAATTTTTTATTGTCGACGTTGTCGATAACATCGACTAATCGTTTCAGCCCTACTGTTGACTGCATTACACCATTTACAACTAAAAACACAACTCGCTAATGGCGCCACCATGTGGACATTTCACTTGGAAAAGGGTCAATACTCGAAGCTATAGCCATTGGGAGCAGTGTTTCAATTTCGGTAAGCACAGACCGATTTTCACAGCAGAACTTTCGACTTTGTTAATTAAAACAATGCAAACAATGCGTGCAAATAAACTATTCTATCAGGAGGCGCATTTAATTATTAGTGAATTCCCCCTATTATCTCATAGTCCACTTGCCCAACTCTAACACACTAAGATAGAATAACTTATAACGGGGTGTAACGTGAAGCAGATTTTAGTGGTTAATGTGTCATTAATATAGAGTCACAGGTGTGCATATCTGCTGTGTTTTTTCTAGAACATTTTCTGCGGTGCAGATTCCATCTGAACCTGCGTTTTGACTATTTTAGCAACAACTTCAAATGTGATTCATGCAATCAATTTGTTTATGATTCATAATTCTTTTTACAACAAGCAGTCCAACACAATCATGCAATCTCATGCAATCATAATCATTTGACTCGTGCAGTTGTAAACTGCAGCCAGAACTGTGTTTTATAATTAATTAGTTTTACTGTTTTAAGTCTTTCTTTTTTTTTTTTTCTTCAGGTGATGCAGAGTCAAGCTGTTTATGCACTTATGCTAGACATATCATTCATTTGTTACGAATAATCTTTTGATTTGCATGCAGTTCCACATAAAAAGAGTATATAATCAAGGAGATGAAGTACCTTTCATTTGTAATTCACTGGATTATCCAAAAATAAGCATTACCACACGGATATTAAAATATAAATCCATTTTTCATTGAATTTCATACAAAAATAACTTTAGCATCATATATTCTGTTACCGTGATATAACATTACTCGTACCATGATAAACAGTTTTGGTCATACCGCCAGCCCCTATCTATTGCCCAACACTTTCTCTCTTTCCCTGACACACAGGGGACATGTATGGGGACATTGGGAATGTTTATTGGGAACACATGAGTAGTTTTCTCCCTGAAGGAACAAAAGGGGTTATGACTGACAGGACAGGAAGAGACACTCGCACAAACACACATGCAATCACTTGTACACACTAAATAAGTTTCTCTGGGGAGTGGGGAGGGATCAGCAGGATGGCAGCTGTATCGAATGTGAAATTCTCTACATGTTTGCAATCTACAGAGAATTTACCAACACTGCAGTGAATGGCCAAACACAAACTGGCCTTAACTTTGTGTTCTTTTTTCTTTCTTAAAGGGAATATTAATGTTCTAGAAATATAAACAGACAACACAATCATTAAACTCATGCAAAAGAAAAAAAAAACATAAAAAGTGACTCTAAAGTTTTAATGAATGCTGTTGTAATCTGATATTTGCATTGTAAGTAACTGTACCTGGCTGCTCTGAGCATGTCCATTGAAGTCATTGTTCCGAGGTGTCAGAAACGAGTCATGAGTTGTCGTTTTTTCCGTTCGTGGTACACTGGGATCTCCATCCTCCACGCCATTGGCCTTCCGCACACATAGGACCTTTCGAAAACTCTGCTTGAAGTTGTCGGACAGAAACCCGTAGAGCAGTGGATTCGCGCAGCTGTTGGCGTACGACAGGATGACAGCAAAAAAATACACCCCAGCCATTACGCTGTTCTCCGGGAGTATGAATACCAGGTTTACGATGTTGATGATGTAGAACGGCAGCCAGCAAAGCACAAACACCACCACGATAACCACCACCATGCGCGTCACCTTCCGTTCTGAACGCCGGCGTTTTGTAAATCCGGCCCTGGCACCAGACGACTTCACCTTGACTACGATGAGAAGGTAACACATGCAGATGACCAGCAGGGGGCCAAAGAATCCGAGCGTCGCAGTGTAGAGGATAAACGCCGTTGACCAAACGTCATGTGGTTCGGGCCAAATCATATTACACGATTGAAACATGTCCTGAACATCTGAGAATATCACCACGGGAAGAACAACGACAAACGAAAATGCCCAAACTGCAGCGCTAACTACTTTAGCTACCCGTGGCCGGCGCCATCTAGTGGAGCGAATAGGATGTACAACTGCTAAATAGCGGTCAATGCTCATCACAGTCAAACAAAAGATGCTTGTGAACTGGTTTAGTGAGTCTGCCGTCATGACAACGCGACACAGGAAGGAGCCGAACGGCCAATAGGAGAGTACGTTTTGTGTCGTTAGAAAAGGTAGGCCCAAAATATAGAGCTCATCCGCGATGGCCAGATTCAAAATGTAGATGTTCGTAATAGTTTTCATCTTGGCGTAACGTAAAACCACGTAAATAGCTAAAGTGTTGCCAGTAAGTCCAACGATGAACACGGTAAATGATATCACTGCGGTAACCATGGTGCTGCTTCCTTGGAATGGCATACTTTGACCTGACACATTGGCAGAATAATTCCCAAAAGGGGTGGAAGTTCCTGAAAATCCCAATTCAGTGGAGGAGTTATAATCTCCTGGGATGGGTCCCATCAGCCCAGATTGGTTGAATGACTCCATTCTGTATCTGAGAAGAGGGATGGAGAGAGAGATGGAAAAAAGCATCAAAAAAAAAGTTTCGAGCTGGCAAAAGGATGAGTGACATGTATTAAAAAGTTAGAAAAAGAGAGAGATAGCCCTTGTTTACACTTTATATTACCATAAGATTATTCTCCTGTTTTCTTTCTCTCCTCTAAGATGCATAGTGGTAGAGCACTTTCCCACACCACCACCACCAATGGGATTTCATTTAAATCCAAACTCATGCATTGAAAATGATAAATAAGGTCATGGTTGAGAAGAAGTACTTAACTGTGTATATCCTCAAGCAAACAAGTCTTTTTAAGCTGTGTGGACTTTTGTGTGAACCTAACTGGTGTATTTGCATCACTTTTATAGTCAACTCAACTTCTACCAAGGAAAATTAATGTATTCCTGTCTGTACTATGCAATTGATAACAATTAGAATATATTTGCCTGCAAAACAAACTAGAAAACAGACCGCACAAAACTTTGGTCCAGGGGTTTTCCACCATGCTTACAGACCCTGAGACCCTGGCCCAACCCAGGGACCCTCTTTATATAGGGTACAACGAGGCTAAACGCACACCTTAAGGAAGATCACAAAATGTATCAAGATCGTAAATATTTATTTATTTTTATTGAATATTAATGGAGCAAAAAATAACAGAAGGTTGTTTTGATTAAAATTTAGTTTTTTTTAAAAAAGGTGGCCAAGGGGCTTTTTACCACGCACTTGGGGTAAAAGGCCCCTAGGGAGTTTAAAGTGATATGGTGTTGATATAGGGACAATAGTTATAGGGCAAAATTTTGTCAACTTACGCAAATACATTTGAGACAGCAATATGCTTTTTTGAGTAACAAATTAAGATGATGCTTACTCAAAATAACTACTTTAGAAAAGGGTTAATCACTTTCTGTTAATTACAATCGCATTTGGCATTTTATAACATCTCAAGTATTCTATACACAAATGAACATTTTTCATAACAAATCTATTCGCCCCGCTTCAGAAGAATAATGTGTTTTATGGGGGCCTTTAAATACAAAACACATATTGGACGGTAATGGAAAAACTTTTGATTTAATAACCTTGAACATAATTGAAAATAACAGATAAGCATTGTGTCCAGTAGCGGTTTTAACCACCACGCAATTGCATGAGGCCCTGGAGTTGGGGGCCCCCCGCCCCGGTAGGAAAGCTCCAGAAAAACAGCTTGAGGGGTGTCATGCTGTTCTGGGTACACACGCAAATACGCTGTTGTCTGCGGTCTCTGAGCGGTTCACGAAGCCGCCAGGTTCGGGTCAGTAGAACTTTGGGTTCGGGTTTGTCATTTTTGAAAAAATACACAGGCCTTCCGAACTTGTTTCGCCCACGTGCTCTCGCTCACAGACACGTGTGAACGGATGAGGGGCCGTTCACACTAAACTTATTTTTGCGTGCATCTACTCTGTAAAACGTGCTGGATGAACGTCCATGACTGCTGCATCACGTCTCGCTGTTTCTTCAGTGTCTCACGCAGGACTGGAACATTTTTAGACACTGTGTCAAGTTAAAAGAACTTCAGGTTTCAAACACGCATGTCGAGACATCTGCGTTCTGTTTCAGTCATTGCGCCGTGTCTAGATTGTTTGTAGGTGTCAGAAACATTTTATGTTTTGAACAAGTTCAGGCTGCAAAGAGGTGACTGTTACAATGTTTAACATGATTCCAGATTATTCTACACCATGCAAAGTTTCAGTGCTTGAAACTTTTCCCCCCTGCTGCTCTAGTGT